>NW_022589708.1:49348550-49379348 GCF_004348235.1 Phoca vitulina
TTATTTGAGAGAGAGAATGAGAGACAGAGAGCATGAGAAGGAGGAGGAGGGTCAGAGGGAGAAGCGGATGCGGGACTCGATCCCGGGACTCCAGGATCGTGACCTGAGCCGAAGGCAGTCGCTTAACCAACTGAGCCACCCAGGCGCCCTATAATTTGGTGAAGTTTTAGAATTAATTTAATAACCTATCCTATGGTATGTAAAGCAATTTTGCACAGCTAGGCTCAAAATTTTGGAAGTAACAGTATATCTTTAAGTAGTAGAAAGAAACAAACTGTAAAAATGAACTTGCTTGAGTTTTAATTAACTTGTGAACACAGAAGAAAGGAAATGGATAATTTTCTAATAAATGTTCAGTTCTCTTCATCAAAGGAAAAATGTTTGTCCTAGTTGCAATGCTGGGAATTATATGAAGAAAAGCATTGTATAAATACAAATAAGGCTTATTCTAAAACATTATGCAACTTTATGAAATGTAAGTCCTGCTCCCATGTGCATCTCTGGTTTCAGGACAATAGGCAATATATTGGCTTACATACATTTCTAATTCCTCTATTGTTTTTAAGCTTCCAAGTCAAAAGATTACATAGACCTGAAGATATACAAGAAGTATATACATTTAAAATTACAAAGGCAGACAACTGTCCTTTTCTCAGTACTCTGAACAACAACAAAAAAATGCTAAACAAATAAACAAAAATCCCCTCTTGCTGTTTAACATTTAATTAGATTGAGCAGGAGGTTTTCTTAGCACTGATAACACTCCTAATCATTCCTGACTCAAAATAAAAGAATTGTCAGAGGATTATTAATTGAATAAGGGACTCTTGAGCTTTTCTTTTTGTTCTCATTTAACTTTACTCTCATATTGTCCAAAACAGGCAAAGGTTTAGCTCCACGTACCAGAATATAACAAAGTTTTCATAGTTAGCAGCTAAGTGGTTTGCTTCTGTTTTGGTTATCACATAAGCCCAAGGAAAGTGAAAATATCAAATTATGAATATGCATTTATTGGAAAAAGCAATTATGATGAAGTATGAATAACACTGGCTTTGGAGTCAGAAAGAATAGGTTTGGAGGCCAAGATCTGTGTTTACTAACAGTATGGCCTCTGATAAGCTCCTTAATTTTTCCAAACCTCAGTTTCCTTTTTATGAAAAATGGCATAAGCACACCTCAGAATTGTTCCCGGGGATTAAAAGGTATAACATACGTAAATCACTCTGCACAATGTCTGGCTTATAGTAGGCACTCAAAATTGTTAGATCTCGTTTCTTATGCTAAATTAAGAGGGTTGGAGATTAAACACTAACAGATAACATTGATCTCATTTTGGTTTTGAAAATCGGTGGTTTATAGTATAAGTAACTGATGGGAAGACCTTCTCACCAACTCTAAAACTGCTGCCCATCAATAACATTACCCAGCAACTGTTCTGTGCATCCACGTGCTTTGCTTTTACTCCTAGATAGATTAACCTTCAGAGTAATTATCTAAAGCCAGATCGCAAGCCTTCTTACTTACTAAAAGTCATCCTCTAAATCTTCCTTATCTTTCTTAGACCACTGGTTTTACTCTTACATACTGGATCGTTTCCATTGGCAAACATCCTAAAATAGATTTTAAAAGTCTTCTCTTGACCACAGCGGTGTAATAGAAGCAGTCTCTCAGAATGCGGGCAATATTAAGAGATGATCATATAATATTATATATGGTATGTTATATAACGTGTGTGCATGTGTGGTTAAAATTAGCATATTTATAACTTACCCTTTCACAAACATTATTGTTACATTGATGTTAATTTCTAAAACTCCAGTGTAGTCTTTGCTGGACTCATGAGAACTGAGGTACACACATTCATTTTTGGGGATTAATCAATAACAGGATGGAATTATTTGAGCTTGCTTTAGATGAAATTCATGTCTCCAACCCCAGTACATTAAGGTACACAAAAGAGAAAAGGTAACAAATTAATGCATTTAAATTACTGCAATGAATTGCTTAAGAAAAGGAACAAAAGTAGATGAAGAAAAGCTTCTGTAAGGCTTAGAAAATGGTTTGTGCATAGATGACAGAACTGAAGTAACTCAGTTCTGTTTCTCATGTTTACAATCTTTGTTCTCCCATTGCTCACTTTGAATCTCCTGTCTAAATGCAGGAATATGTCAGAGCATTGGGGTACTCCAATCATACTAAGCACAACCACCAAAATAGACAGGTACTTACTTACGGAAGCAATTGAATAGAAAAAATGATCTCATATATGAGATTAAAAAGTATGGTCAAGCAAGAGGAAACTATTCACTAGTTCTTTACAACTCTATGGATGATTTTTTTTTTTTCATTCTCTTTTTAGCTAAGCAAAGTGTTTCAGAATTCACAAAGAAAGAGAACAACTTATCTTGTTAAACCATCTTTGAGAACTATACTTGTCAGTGATGTGAGTGAATGAGTGTGAATCTTCTATAATTGTTTTATGAGATCTGCATACAGAAAATATCTCTTGGAGCATACTGATGATATCAAACTACACACTTAAGCTCCTTCAGCTCTAAGAGTTCATTTACTTTTAGGTTTGTTAATTGATGCATTTTTGCAAGATTGTCAGACTGTACCAACTATTCCAAAAGAAAATCTTTTTTACTCATGAGAGTCTTAAGAATGAATTCAATATCTTCTCCATAAGATGACTATTTCATTCTTATCCATATTTATTATCTGCCCTTTGTACATTTTATCACTCTAAAACATTTTGCTAGCATGATCTCATTTATCATTTATTGTCTCTCTTATCTTTTTGCTACTGGCAGGACAGTCAGTGAATTGTGTACCTTTTCAAAGTAACACATGCTCCATGAGGCAAAGTGCCAAATATCACTCCCCGGGTTACCGTCTTTCTCAAAATACTGATTTTCTTCTCTGAGGTTGATCCAAGAGTCCCATGATATTGGTGGCTGTCTACTGATCTCCCCAGTGAGGGGTAGGCCCCCTAGGGTTCTAGTCATGGCAAGCTGTCATGGCTTTAAAAACTGGCACATGCCCTGTCAGGAAAGAGAGATTAAAGTGTAACCTTGCTGTTTCATACTTCACTGCTAATACCATGGCCATCTATTAAAAGTGCTTTCTTTGGAGGCATATACTGCTGTTTCTGGTATAATATCACCTGTGTGTTGCTTAAAAGTCTCGTGGTGTAGAAGAACAAACAAGACACTGCTACACTTAAGAACACAAATTGCTAATGACCTTCCTGTTAAAGCAATAACCATTTAATGACAGTTTGATGGAAAGTGTAGAAGGAGAGGATTGCAATAACTGAGTTATTTAGACAAGAACAAAATGTATAAATATAGTGGAGAACTCCCAATAAACGCTTCTAGAATAGAGTATGTGGCAGAAGAAAGGATGGCAGATGAATGACATCTTTTTTTTTTTTTTTTAGATTTTATTTATTTATTTGAGAGAGAGAGAGAGAGAGAGAGAGAGTGAGCACGAGAGGGGGGAGCGGGAGAGGGAGAAGCAGACTCCCCGCTGAGCAGGAAGCCCAATGCGGGACTCGATCCCGGGACTCCAGGATCATGACCTGAGCTGAAGGCAGTCGCCCAACCAACTGAGCCACCCAGGTGCCCAGATGAGTGACATCTTATATAGCAGCTCTACCTCCATTATTTATGACAGTGAGCATGATAGTAGTATAATATGGATTCAGCTGCCCTCTCAGCAGGGCCAATTATGAATGAGTTAGGAAAAATCACAAAGAACCAATGCAGTTTCTTTCCTGAAGTGTTGAAACTGACAGTTTTCCCTAATGAACGTGAGAAAGGTGAGTGGCCCTACCTTCTCATCCATGAATCATCCAGAAAAGAGTTGTATTTTCAGGGGTTACCATTATTGGAGTAAAGAGATCATTATATGTATAAGTAGCAATTCTCAAAAAGTGAACAAGAAACAAGCATTTGTAAGAATGGAAATTTTAATATTAAATTTTAAAATTTATATGTATGAATTTGTTTAAACCCTTTATATTATCTCATATTCAGCTCATTGTATTTTCAATTTAGAGATGGCTGAATATGGGATATTTCTAAATTTTAGAAGTGTCAATGGTCAAATTATTAACAATGATTTTATAACAAAATTAAATATGTATGAAGCTTGAAAATCATATTATCATACTGTTGATGTTTTTATTTTTCCTTCTTTTTTTTGGTATTTTGAAATATTTTCAGTGTTCTTTGACAATGGAAAACAAAGATTTGGAAGGTCAGACTCCAATAATTGATACTCCTAATTCAGAGATTGTGTGGGCCAATAACAATGTAATGTGCTGATTTTATTTCACTTTAAACATCACAGCTACTCATATGTGGAACATAAGGAATAGTGCAGAGGACAATAGGTGTACAGGGGGAAACTGAATGGGAATAAATCAGAGAGGGAGACAAACTACATGAGACTCTTGACTCTGGGAAACAAACTGAGGGTTGTGGAAAAGGAGGTGGGGGGATGGGGTAACTGAGTGATGGGTATTAAGGAGGGCACGTGATGTGATGAGCACTGGGTGTTATACTGAACTGATGAATCATTGAACATTATATTAAAAATCAATGACGTACTATAAAAAAATAAAACAAAAAACAAAACAAAACAAAAAGATCACAACTACTCTGTGCAGTATATACTACTATTAGCTATATTTTACAAATGAGATAATTGAGGCTGAGAAATATTATATAAAGCTCCTATATTATAACTAGTCTAGTAGGTAGTAGATTTGTGATTCGAATACAAGCAGTTTTATTCACATCCTATGCTTTTAGGCAATATAATATATTAAAACAAAACTAAATATTGATTCTTAATGTATATAAAATACAGAAATTCAGGAATAGGTAAATAAGCTAGAAAGATCTATAATGAGAAGATGACTACAGAAAATGGCTCAAGAGGAAGCAGAATGTTCATGCCCTAAGAAAGAAAACTTACGGAGAAAAAAAAAAAAAATGTATGGAGAACAGAAGGAAAAGAAAATATGTTCTCTTTCCTGTGGCACAAACAGCAAGAAATTTGGCACCACATGACCTTGGGATTCAGAATTAGACTGATTCATTCACAGTCTGGAATGTGAATAGAGTAGGATCCAAGAACATCAAGAAATTTAACAATCTCAACAATCATTTCATAAAAGTTATGACCCACCATAAGCTCAGAAATTCAGATTGGAAGCTAATCCCATACTGGACAATCACTAGAAAAGAAAGATTAGGCACCATATGACCTATAAGATACAAATGTCAATTACTAAATTAATGCTGTTTTATATTATTTCATATTATTTAGTAAATAAGTTCTACATTTTAAATATTCCTAGAAGAGTTGTGAAGAAGGAAAATATTCCAATATGGCAATGTTTTCATGAATATACTTAGCTAGAGAAATTCATAGAAAGATATTCTTGCTAAATGTTCTTAATATAGTCAATATTTTTTTTTCTCCAAAATGACTTTTAATCTCACACACACAAAAAAATGTCTTTATGGAAAGACATTAACATAAACTGCAAGAAACAGTTTATTTGCATTGATGATATAATGAATTGTTTAGAATATACATGTCTCTTTTTATAAGCAGTACTATTAATTTAATAACACATTTTCCAAAAAAAAAACCCTTGTGTTTTTTAATTCCTTGATTTTTAAAGGAATCTCAACTTCAGAAATATTAGAAGAAATGAAAAAGAAAAAAAAAAGAGAGATAGTCTTTGGAAGAGGAAATATATTAATTGCTAAACTGTTATTACTACAAACAAGTCCATTTAGCAATTTTATTTAATATGAAAATTTGTATAAATCAACTGAAATTAATCAGTGTATATTTAAATCACTTAATTCTATCATAAAGAGTTTACATTTTGTTGAGTGGTCTTCTGAATACATGTTGAGTAGACAGATGGTAGGTAGATGATCGAGAGATGATAGATGATAGACAAAGTACTGATATGAATCTGTTATCTGTTGCCTCAAAGTCTCCCTTCTATTGTCTTTTGTGTGTCATAGAAGGCTGCGTTTTTCAGGTTCTCTTTATCTAGGTTCTAGTTAGTTTGGGCCACCAGAAAAGAGGAAGAGAAAAGCCATTCTGCTTCTTGCTCTGGCAATGATAGAGGCAGCTGCAGAGGCCAGTGACTAAAAGTGATGGTGCCCTCCGGTAGAATTGGACTTCCCAGTAGGGACAGTGGGTGAGAGACCTGTCCAGTGGTAGCAGCTGTGCCTCCAGCAACTTAAACATGAGCACAGACCCCTGGGCAGCCCAGGGACAGTGACAACTCTCTGATCTCTGAGCAACAACTTTCTAGTTTCATTGCTCTTCTGTTCTAAGAATCTTGTAATTTGTTTTGTATCAATCTCTCTCTGCTTGAAATATCAAGAATGGATTCTGCTTTTCTGATTAGACATTGGCTGATATAGATAATGCAGAGAAGAAAAGACAAAAGGAAAGGAAAAAGAAAAAAAGAAATTCTTAATGTATCATTATTAGCAACCTTCCCAGCTTCTTTAGTTTCTTCTGTTCTTCTCTGCAGGGTGCTGGGACTTTATGATATAATCCAGAATTTGGTTGATGAGATAAACAGAAAATGCCAAGCTCAGGTAAGTTTTGTATTGAAATGTTGAATGCAGAACATACAAAAAGAAAAATTAAAAGGCCACTGAGACAGGCAAAAATGATCAAGAGGGGAAGTAAGAAAGAGTTAAGAAAGTAAACCAGGTAGAATTTGGGTGAGGAAATGTGGAAGAAATACTGGGTTACATCTCTTGTCAAGTTTAATGCTTTTAAGCTTGAATTCTACTTTGTGTGATGCCAGAATCTCAAAGCTACTTTCTTATTGCTTCCATTTGTTTGGTTAAAAAAAAAAAAAAAATCCCTTCGGCACTTGGGTTGCTCAGTCGGTAAAATGTCTGCCTTCGTCTCAGGTCATGATCCCCAGGGTCCTGCTCTCCAGCCAGCCCCATGTGGAGCTCTCTGCTCAGCGGGGAATCTGCTTCTCCCTCTACCCCTCCTCCCCAAACACTCATGCTTGCTCTCTCACTCTCTCTCTGTCTGAAATAAATAAATAAAATCTTTAAAAATAAATAAATAAATATCCCTTTTAAAAATGTTTAGCTTATATCACTTTAATTTTGTTTTCTGTTTAGCTTGTACATAGCATTTAGCTGGCTCTTGATTTTGAGTCAAACTAAAATTTTATTTTCCTTTAGTAGGTAAATTTGCTGACCTCATTAGTTGATAACACTGATGTATTTGGTCTTTGCTAGAATTTGTTATAATAATTATGTAGGGGCACCTGGGTGGCTCAGTCAGTTAAGGGGCAGACTCTTGATTTCCGCTCAGGTCATGATCTCAGGGTCCTGGGATCGAGCCCCATGTAGGGCTCCGTGCTCAGCAGGAAGTCTGCCTGGGATTCTCTCTCTCCCTCCTCCTGCTCACTCTCTCTCTCTCTCTCTCTCTCTCTCTCAAGTAAATAAATAAATAAAATAAAACATTTTATATCTACTGATTTGTCTAGATTCCCTTGCTTTAAAAATGTTCTGATATTTTGTAAAATTGATATTTTTGTTCAGCTGATTAGCTTTGTACCTTTTTATTTACTTTTTTTATTAACCTTTTAATACCTTCATGACCTATTATTTATTTATTTAGTTAGTTTTTACTGACTGGTTTGGCAGTTTTTGAGCAAATCCTTTAACATTTGCCTACTGCTTAATCAATGTGTTAATTCTTCTTTTTCCTTACTTATCCCTACATTTTTATTTTGTCTCTTGATTTTTAAGTTTGGTCTGTCTGGTTTTCTAGGCATTACAATATGCATCTTTAATTTATCACAGCTTATATACACATAATAATAAGCTACTTCAAATGATATAAAAACCATTTAGTGGTATAAAATTGTTACCCCCCCAACCAATTTTCTCTACCCAACAGTGTCTTTTTATTATTTTATTTTAAATGGGCAATCGTATTTTAAAGTAATCAAAGATAATAAAAAAAATGTTTCGTATTTCACCAGGTATTCTCCTCTTTGATATTCTTCACTACTTTCCACACTATGGGAAATCTCTTTCTTTTTTTTTTAAGATTTTATTTATTTATTCGAAGAGAGAGACACAGCGAGAGAGGGAACACAAGCAGGGGGAGTGGCAGAGGGAGAAGCAGGCTTCCCGCGGAGCAGGGAGCCCGATGTGGGGCTCGATCCCAGGACCCTGGGATCATGACCTGAGCCGAAGGCAAACGCTTAACGACTGAGACACCCAGGCGCCCCAGGGAAATCTCTTTCAATGTACATCATATCTGGCACCTCTCTGTGTCATGGGGAATCTCTGCTCTCCAGCCCCACCCCCAGTTTTCTGCCCTCAGGAATTCTTCATTCCCAGACTCCAGCCTTCCTAGGGCAGCTGCAGTGTGCTCACTGAAGTAAGTCAGGGGGCCACCTTAGAGAGATTTTTCTCAGCTCCCTGCTTCCAGTTTCCACTTGGTGAGGGACAAGCGAGCCCTGTAAAAACTTCTAAGTTCTGGCTCGCAGTGTAGCTCAAATATGGTGGCAAATTTACAGGACTTTGTTTGTAAACATGCTTAGAAACAGACTAAAATAACTAAAATAAAATTTCGCTGGTTATGTATCAACCGGCGAAATTAAGTAATCAGACTTGCTGAGGTGAAAAACAAAAACACAGTCTAAATTTAGTCCATTTACTATAAACAATGGATTCTTTGAGAATGTGCTTCAAGCACAAGTTCTTTATAGAGCAGTGCCCAATTCAGGGTAGTGTACTGAAAATGTATTTTCAGAAAATGATGCAAAAGTCAAGAATGAGGCTTTGTTGGAGGGATGTTGGTCTGACTTTTGAAATGCTGTTCAGTGAACAATGGAAGAAACATTTGCTGCAAACTTTTGGGACCCACCCCAACATATTGAATTAGAAACTCTGGAGGAGGGGGCTCAGCAATTTGTGTTTGAAAAAGTCCTCCAGGTGATCCTGATGCATGATCAAGTATATGGACCACTGAATCAGCACAACCGTTTACATGTTTTTAAATGTTTAATTTTTAATGAAATTGAAAATATAGCAGAATAATGTAAAAATTCCTCACTACAAAGTGTTTAGAGTTTAACTTAAAGCATTTATACATAGGAAGTGATGATCCGTAAAATTTTACAAGTAATCCCTATGAAGTAAAAAAAATGAAATTCCTATGGAAACTGCATATTTTCATCCATCTGTCACATAAAACTGACATAGAATAATTTTTCCATTTGGGGAAAACTTTTCCTTGAAACTCTCAGAATGGAATTATGAAACCCTATGGGATTTTTTTCAAAGAACACTGGCAAGGCAACCATCAAGTAACAGCTTTAAATGAGAGTTTATATAAAGACCTGCTTGTTTCATGCAACAAAAGACCATGAGTCACAAAAATCCTTCCTTCTCCACACACACACACACACACACACACACACACTATTCTTTCTTCCCTAGGCTATAGCACTTTCATCTGATATAATAGATGATTTGGGAAATAGGGGTAATCACTGTTTTTTGTTGTCATTTATGGATAATTTTATGATTTGACCAAAATCCTGGGAGTCAGTCCTATTCCTAATAATCAATATGGAGGGGGGGAGTGCTTTATAAACATTCAGTGTTTACTACATTGCAAAAATTAGTAAAACAGCCTGAAACACAAAGTTGCAGCGTAGTATTCTTGGACACTTATTTCTAAATCTATTTAATAGTAGTTATTAACTTATAAAAAAAAGTAATAGAGGGAAAACCTTTGATATATAATATAAGCTGAATAAAATTAGAGAGGTGGAGATGAATAAATACTTTCATAAGGAGATTTTGAATTTGGAATTGATTTGATAGAAATTTCAGCATATTGCAGAAGACATTAAAAGATCATCATCTACAGAAAGGTTGGCTTAGTACAAAATGAGAAGTGGAAATAAATCTTACAACAGACATCAAATTCTCATTCTTCTCTACCCAAGTTCTAATTTACTGCCCACTTTAAAACAGTATTTTTCTGACCCATCTAAGTTCATTTACCATTCTACTTTTTTCACTACCACCTCTGCTACGTCCCGATCCAAGCTACCCTCATCGATATGTGGATTATTGCAGAGCGACCCCCGCCCCCCCACGCCTCCACCCCACTCCCAGCATCCCTTGCTCCATGACATTCAGCTATTCTGCTCCGTCCACAGCGGCTTCCGTGATGCTCCCAGGACGCGTCAGGCATGCTCCTGCCTCACTGCATTTGTCTTTTCTGTTTTCTTTACTTAGCATGGGTTTTTCTTCAGGTACTTGCATGGCCCATCATTCTTTTCCTTGAAGATCTTTAATCAAATACCGATTTCCAAAAAAAGTCACCTTTGGCCACTGTTCAAGACTAAAAGACCCTTTTTACTTTATTTTCTCTCTTATCAGTTATTACTATCTAACTTGCTCTATATTTAATCAGTTATTTATCTTGCTTATTGCCAGTCTCCCCACCCCACTCCTATGCATGCTTACTCCAGAGTGGGTAATTCTCTTCTGTTCTGTATGGTATCCTCAGTGCCATTAGAATCGTCTAGCATAAGCACGGAAATAAGTATCTATTGATTAAATGAATGAAAATATAAACAATAGTGATACAAAAACAGGGGGTAGAACATCAACATTGGTTTATAGACTTAAAAACCCCAAAGGAGACAAGCATATAAAAAATAATCAAATTCATACGTAATCAAATAAATGAATATTTAAAACCTTCTAGTTATAAAATAAATAAGATAGGGGGATGTAATGTACAGCACAGGGAATAGCCTATAATATAAAAACTTTGTATGGTGCCAGATGGTAAGGAGAATTCTTGTGGTGATCGCTTTGTAATATATATACATACCAAGTCATTATGCTATACATCTGCAACTAATATAATATTGTATGTCAATTAGTCACCAATAAAACAATTAGTGAAAATACTCCGTACTTAGAGGGTACAGACTGAAGAGATACTGAGACTTGCTAAACAATGAGGAACCATTATTTGCTAATGCAAATAAAATCTCAAATTCTTTGTCATGTGTACTTTCTTGTAAGACTGTTTCAGTAGATACAAAGTGATTCCTTTAATCTGACATGGGCACCAAAAAGAAGAAAAACCTATAAAAACAAAATTTGAAATAGGAGATTGTTGGAGCACATTCTTCATTGACTTTGGAAAATATTCAGCATTTCAGAAAACTGAAAAGCATTTACAAGAAAAAAAAAAAGAACAAGAAGAAGGAATTCACAGGGACTTAAAAGTTCAACAAAGCAGTCGACAATGTGAAACAGCAGCAGAGCATTTTGCATGCTGGCAAAAACTGGGCTCATTAGCAAAGCCTTGGCTTGGAGCTGACTCTAGGGGAGGAGACAACTCGATTTCATACAGTCCTTCCTGCCGAGCTGATTGTGAGACATCCTTGGTCTCACTCTGTCTGAGGCTGCTCAGCGTGCTTCCTGACCTAAGGTAAGATAGGAGTCAGTACAAAGGCAAGTGGTGAGGGACCAGCGTTTTGAAATAAACGGAATGAAAGTCCACCATAAAAGTTGGCATTGTACAAAGTAGGATCCCAAATTCCTATATGGGTCTTTCGAACGCAGAATATACCAAAGCTACTGTTGAAGCACACCAAAAGTCTCAACACAGAATCCTAAATATATAGATCTATGAATACACACATACATACCTATTTGACTATTTGATGCTTCTCATTCTAGGAGAAATTTCTTTAAAAATTTTTTGTTTATGAATTTTATGACCAGGTAAGAATGTAAAAAGCATCTAGTTTTAATCATCTTAGGTTAATTAAAAACAGGACCATCTACGGTCTCACATTTCAAAGATAATTCTTTAATGATTAGAGTAAACAAAACAGAAATTATCACTTCAGTTATTGTTTTACATAGATTCAAAGAGAAAACTGCTAACAATAATAGCAATTGCATGTAGATTTTTTTAAAAATAAAATGAACAGAAATTATTATATTATCCTTGGGATTTCTGGGGCTTTTTTTTGGTGATTATTTAACATTTACAAATTTCCCAAGATAATCAACTCTTGAACTTCAGAAAAAAATAGTTGTAATTATATAATATTTATAGGTTAATCACATTCCATTTTAAAACTTGAAAATCAGTCAGATACTGTATCAAACAATATGAGAAAGTAGAGGAACGATGGAAATGATGACCAGCCAGAATTCCAGTGGAGTATGGAATCAGAACAGGGCGGTTGGAATATCCAGCAAAGTAGCATCATTGAGAAAGAGTGTATGTGTGCAAATCATTTTCTAATCAGCTTGTGTAAGTGGTTCAAAAGGAATGGGGTCAGTTTCAAAGAAAAGAAACAAACTTGACAACTGCCTAGGCTTAACAGGAGCAGGAAGCTGGAAAGGGAACTGTATTCTGGAGCCCTGAGGCAGGAAGAGAGGTGAATGTGTATGTTTGGGCAGGAGATGGGGGTCAAGCCCTGAACAGCAGGAATGAGAACTGATCTGGGAAGTCTACCCAAGCAGAAAAGCAGCAGATAGTCAGTGAGCAAGGCAGATGGCAGGAATCAGAATTCAAAACACAAAATTAGCCCATTCAGTATATAGTACAGTGGTCCCCCCTCATCTGTGGGAGATATGGTCCAAGACCCCCAGTGGATGCCTGAAACCACAGATAGTACTGAACCCTATATATATATATTTTTTTTCTTATGCATAGGTGCCTATAAAAGAGTTTAATATATAAATTAGGCACAGTAAGTGATCAACAATGCCTAATAATAAAATAGCACAATTATAACAACATACTGTAATAAAAATTATGTTAATGTGGTCTTCCTCTCTCTCTCTGTCACTCAAAATCTCTCACTGTACTGTACTCACCCTTCTTGTGATGATGAGAGATGAGAAAATGACTACATAATGAGATGAAGTGAGGTGAATGATGCGGGCATTGTGACCAGTGATCGTGGGTTAGGCTGCTGTTGACTCTAATCGTATGTCAGGAGGAAGATCATCTGCTTCTGGACCATGGGTGACCACGGGGTGGGTTACTGAAATGACAGAAAGTGAGACTGTGGATAAAGGGCAGGGGGACTATTGTATGGTAGAATCCTCCTTCCCAGACCTAGGGAACTTTTTAATTCAGACAGAAAAAGAACATCACTTTTAGATTTCCATTCTTCTCACCATCTCTCAGAATACCTCCCCAAAGCTGTACGTGTAGGGATACAGAGAATGAAATGCATTGATTCTAACGCACTATTGGGCTTTTTGTTTGAACCACTCTCTCATGGTTAATTCGCAGAGGAACAGTGCCAGGTACTAGGAAGTGCTTAAAGCATGTATATTAAATTGCACTCAGAGCCCATGAGGGCTGATTCTTGGTCTGACCATCATTAGTTCCACCAGTGATTTTGATATTAAAATTTAGCACCTTCTCATTAAATCCTCTAAGAACGTCAATATTGTGACATAGCAGCTACCTTAGAGAACAGTTTTAAAACTCAATTTGACCATGACAAATTGTGGAAGCAAGCACCAAGGAATCAGATAAAGCCTAAAAAATCAGGAGCGTGCTGCCATTTTCTTATTGAAACCCACTTAAAAATGTTTTATCATTATGCACATTCTTCCTTTGATTTATTAATTAACATAGCATGGAGATTAAATAGCAGTCTCTATCATGGTTTCTGGTAAGCTGGTGTCACAGGTAGAACTTTGTGTTTTCTTTTAAAATGGCTCATCTAGAATTGCTTGTTAATTTGAAGGAGAAACATTTCTTTTAAGCACAATTTTCAGTTTAGCCAAGATGAGAAACACCTTACCGCATGTGTTCTTTCAGATTGCTCTGAATGCATGTGGGTTACTTCTTAATTTTTTTTTGTATTTCTTTTTTTTTTTTTATTCAGAGAAATTATATGAAGTATTAAAATGTGTGATTTCAAAAAATCATACATGGGTGCATCACCTGCTGTAAATTTAAATCATAGGAATGACTTTTTTTTTCTATTCTTTATGGATATTTGTTAAAAGTTAAAAATGTACTGCATCACAGGCAAAACCTTGATGATTCCTTCATAAAGAAAGACAAAAAAGTCACAGAAATGTGTTACTACTGGAATAATAGATGAAAATGGTCGAAATTTGGAGGCAATTTTGGCTAACAGTTTTTCTAGTCTTTCTAGTCAAGGACATCTAAGTGTCACTGTCCAAAGCTATCCAAAGCAGTTCATATTCATTGCATTCTATTGTCAAGTGAAAAACAAATTCAGACTCAGTAGGGAAGACTTTATTGAAAAGTATCATCTCAGGGCAGGGCAAGGGACATTGCAAGGGCGGGGCAGAGAGACTACTGCAGTTGGGAGAAGGGCTCTGACCAGAAGATCTGCAAGCATCTCAAGGACTAGGCTACAAATGTTTCATAGGGAGGAGTAAATAAAGCCAGAAAGATCAGGGTGTGGGGAGGTGAGAGGATAGATGATACGGTGGTCTGCTGAGATAGTAGGTCAGAGAATGTTCTACCCTGAGGCCAGCCTACTTCAGAGGCTGTGGTTGGGGAGGTGATGCTATTTTGGGAGGGGTTGTCTGGGGCTCAGCTTACTAGTGGGCAAAAGGTCAGGAATCTGGTAGAAGGAGAGAATTTTAACCAAAGTTTAGCTAACAAGTATTTTGTTCATCTGATCACTGGAAACAAGTAGTTCAGCCAATCATTTATGAAACAAAGAATGGGAATGTGGGGAATCCATGTTTGCCCTCCCTGGTTATGGGTGAGCAAGTGGGGTGCCCTTAAGTCTTGTCTGAGTCATATGGGAAGGATGGTTCTTTTCAGTAACATGTTTCCTAGAATACAAAAGGGTCGGGAGATTTCTTAACCTTCGATGTTTTCCAGGAGCACTGGGCTCATTTAAAATTCAATATTGTCAATATGCCCAAGAGTACATTTTTTGTAATATCGTTATTCTTGCTGTCTAGTGACTAGTGTTTTAAATGTGAAATGCATTCTTAACACACATAAACCTTTATTATTTTGTACCTCTATAAACCTGGGATTTTTGTATCTTTTTGAAAAAAATAATAAATATACTATGTATTTAGTTGTTGAAAACTACATGCAAACAGGTGAAGATATTATTTATTAAAAGGTTTATAGATCTTCTAAACTGTCAATATGCTAAGGTAAAAATGTTTCCTTTTCTGACTTTTCTCAAATTTAGCATGCATGAAATGGAGAGGTCCTCAAGATTTACTGTTCAGTATTTCCCCCATCTTTATCAGGACATTGGCAAGAGATACAATTTAAAGGGAATGCATAAACTGCTCAATTTCATTTTTTTTCCAGGTGCAGCCTCATACCACTTCCTACAAATGTACAGTGTGGTAAAGAATAACCAAAAAGCTGCACTGCTTGATAAACTTGCGGGCAAAGTTATTACGATGTAATTTAAATGGCTTTTTTTTTAGTAGAGTAATTGACAGCTTCTTTCAGGTAGCAACTTATAATTTAGAAATTCTTATAATTTATTCCCTGACACTTACCTAGTTCCCTGAGAAAGTTTACCAGGGACCATGGATATCTGTTGGCACATATAACAAAACCAAGGGCTGGATTTGGAGAATCAGTTTGACGGTAGCAAAATGTTCTTGGGGAGATTTCGCTCTCTTCTGGAAGAGTTCACTAACAGATGGCAACTTGTCATTGTTAATGGAGTGTTATCCTGAAAAACTTCAAGGATCCATGCAGAGTGTGACATTCTTCCCCTCCTCCTTTCAAGCCACCTCACAGAAATAGCCAATAATGACCTCTTTCTCTTCACAGATGATTCCACCTTATGTCGGTTGATTTCTTCCAAGCCACATTGTGGCTGCTTTAATCCTAATATGACAAAAGACTTTTTGTTGTTTGACAGCTAATCTATGTACTAAATAACACCAGGCATCGTGATGCAGTAGGAAAGATACTGTGATAGGAGTCCTGAGTTCTAGCCCTCGCTCTGGGCGTCCTTGGCCAGATAACTTCTCCACTCTGGATTTAATTGTTCTCAGTGAAACATGAGCAGATTGCTTTAAACAGACAAGAGACTCATTTCAGGTGAATTTGTGAGATTCTGAATTCCTTTCATATAAACAAAGAAAGCATCGGCTTGTTAGCTGAGTATGAGTGACCCTTTTACGTTCTGTTTACTTTATTCTCCTAAAATTATATTTTCATAGGAAAATTGGCAATTTGGTTTCTAAAGTATATAATAGCCATAAAACAGCAACAAAAACATTTTCTCTTCCTGTATTTGTTTAACAGCACATGGATTTAAGAGCTCATTCACAGCATAATTTTTATTTGTTTCTGTAAATCCATTAGTAAGATAGCACTTCAGAGATGACAATATAAAATCGTAAAAACTTGCCCAAGATCATACAACTTGAAGAGATTAGGGCAGACTCTAACCTGGAGGACATGAATCCTGGCACTAAGTTTTGTTCACTTATTAAATCAGAAATAACCATTTCATTTTATTAATGGTAATTAAGATTCACATTACACCTGCTAGGTGCATGATATTTTGTATTTTTAAATGTTTTTCAGATATAACTTTACTTACAGCTTGACAATAGCATCCAGAAGAAAAGAAAGATAGAAAAAGTGTCCTGGTCACAGAGTTCATCAGTGATCGATAAGGAAGGATAATCCATAACAGGCAAGTAGAGAGGTACCCTGATTCCTCCTCAATATTCCAAATCCTGCTTCGCTGTTTAAATCAGCCACCCCTTGGGAAGAGAATTGGGCCGGACACCAAATGCCTATTGAATAATTAGAAATCAATTCTTTTAACCAGACATTTGTTTACTTAAATTTGCTTAAATTTACTTAAATCAACCACCCTTTTCCTTCCCTTCCCTCCCTCCCTCCTTCCTTCCTTAGCATCACCTTTTATTCCTCT
Organism: Phoca vitulina; assembly: GCF_004348235.1. NCBI lineage: Eukaryota > Metazoa > Chordata > Mammalia > Carnivora > Phocidae > Phoca > Phoca vitulina. Next base: position 49,365,565 of record NW_022589708.1, read on the forward strand.
CTCTTCATTCTGCACATCTCTTTCTACATTGTCATTTCACACAGGTCCCACGGGCAGTTAAATATGTTGTCCCTTTAAGAATTGTTATTCAGTGGATCTCACAAATGCATATAGTTTTCAACTTCCTTTGGAAATAAGTGCTGGTACTTTTGCAGGCTTTCCTTTTGTGATTAGAAAAATACCAATACCATTTTCCTGCAGATATATATTAGCAACACTATGAGGAAATTAACATTCTTATTGCATAGAATTTGTTACTTCTCTGAATGAATAGGAGAATAGCTAATGCTAATGCAGTTTAAAACTGAAATGAAATGTAAATAGAATTGGAGTTTGATTTCCTGAAAGTATTTTTTAGTTTTAGACAAGACACTCATCTCAAATATTAGCAGTCAGTTTTCAATAGCTTACATCTTAATAAACAGTGATAAGTGTGACATTTGTGTTTTACATTGTATCATATTTTATGGTTTCCAAGACATGAGAAGAGAGTTGGGTAATGAGCTCAGTTTTCCTCTGCTAGTACCAGAGATGTACCCGTGAACTCCACAGTGACTCCGTCTGTTCAAAGGAAACAAAATGTTCATGCATGCAAACTGTTTTAGGCTGATACATTCAAAGAAATAAACATTTTTTTCTACACTGTAACCAACTTCATTTTACAGATTGATTGTATAGTAATTCTTAACAAATCATAGAATAAGAATGGTAAGCCAGGAAGGTACCCCAAAAGTTCATTTTAACCATTCCAGACAGGCATACATCTATTAAGTATAATTAAAAGAGAGATAAAAGAACAGATAAAATGATAAAAAAAGAAACTTGATGTATTAGTACATATTTCTTTGTATATTGGGATACCTGTACAAGAAAAAAATCCACTATAAAAGGTAATACCAAAATTTTTTTTAAATTTATAAAAGGTAGTACCAAAATTTTTTTAAATTTATACAAACTTCATCAAAATTCATGCCTTTTCAAAGAGATCTCCAATGTGTTACATCCTGAAAAGTGACTCCCTTTCCTCATTACACTTATGACCATATTTAACCCATATTACCTATTTTTTTTAACCTAGCTTTATTTATTTATTTTTTTTAAGATTTTATTTGTTTATTTGACAGAGGGAGAGAGATAGTGAGAGCAGGAACACAAGCAGGGGGAGTGGGAGAGGGAGAAGCAGGCTTCCCGCCGAGCAGGGAGCCTGATGCGGGGCTCGATCCCAGGACCCTGGGACCATGACCTGAGCTGAAGGCAGATGCTTAATGACTGAGCCACCCAGGCGCCCCCCATATTACCTATTTAAATGAAAAGTGTTGACCAATTAAGAAGTCACCGAAAAATTTAAGCAAACAGTCATTTATTGGAATTCAGGAGAATTATAACTCAGGAGACACAGATTCAGGTAAAAACCTGACTCCTGTTCTGAGGAAGACAAAAGTGGGGGGCAGAGTTATACAGGGGAAAGGTACTGAGTACAGCTCTCATTTAGGTCCTCTATGCAAAACAGGGATTGAACTGAGGTGAACCAGCATTAGTTGCTATTTTCAAAGAGACTCAGGCTTGCTTGCTCCATTTTGAAATCTCATTTTACAAAAAAATATATATATTTTAAAGATGGTTGAATTGTAGAGGTTAATTTATTGAAGGGTGATAAATGGAAATCTAGCACCCCAAAAGGAATTCTGTTCATGAAAAGCTCCTTAGTTACTGAGTAGTACTTAATGCAGCTGAACCTAGTCAACTGCAAAGGTTAGTGGCAGCACTCTGTGAGGGAAGTAGTTGGTACTCCTTCCAGCGGTGAATGCTGAACTCCTAAAGCACAATTGTACGCAAGGCTTTGTCAGATCATGTTGTAATACCAGGGCCCCTAATCATACAAGGGCAGAGTCAGTATGATGTGGGCAACAAAGGCAAAAGAAAAGTTGCCTGACTACTTCCAGCCCACGGACAAGTCCTTGAGACAGGCAGAATGACCTTCCTCTGGGAGCTCAGCTGCCTCGATGTTAGTACTTTGCTAAGGGCAAAAGACAATCTTGGTTGGACCCCAAGGATCCTGTAGGTCTACTTTAACATAGAAAAATTCCTTTGGAAACTTCCTTTATCTCTGCCCCTCCCTGATATATGTTGGCAGTCATTCCCCAAGCAAATGACCCACCAGTATACATGTGAAGGGTCTCATGACTGAGTTTTTAGTAAACAGTAATAAATGACCTTTTCCTAACAATAGCCAGCCCCCTCAGAATCCTGGAAACCTTGTGTCCAAAATACTTGTCCCTAACCCCCTCCCAACTTGAAAGTATATAATGGACCACTCCTCGTGACCTCAGTGCAGGTCTTTCTGCCCACGGGTCCTGTCCCGCCCGTCCCTGTGCTTTAATAAAACCACCTTTTTGTACCAACAATACCTCAAGAATTCTTTCTTGGCCATCAGCCCCAAACCCCAACATCGTTCCCCAAATCATGTAGTTTGAAGTTTTCAGACCTCCAGGATTGAAGCCCTTTCTTCCAAACTGACATCTGGCAAGTAGTATGCCGGTAAAAGTTTAACAGCCAGCTCTGGGGCAGGGTACGATCCTGCGTGACTTACAATGTATGGTGCCAATTTCCATGGTGTAAATATTACAAACACTTCAAGCGGCCTACATGTCACTGAACAAGGAGCGGGGGAGAGAGGCTGACGGCACACCATTACGTAGTATTCTCACCATGCAGACATGAGAGACATAAAAGACTTCAAAAACACAGGTATTATTAAAATGTGGAAGAGGAATAGGAAAAGATGAGTTTTGTGTATTTATTACCTTTGCTTTGAAAGAAACGTAATTCTGTTTATATAGTATGTAATTTGATTTTCACTGATGGCTGTGTTTAGCCACCTGGTAGCAAAACTCCTGAAAATCTGTCAATCATCACTGTATCTGGCCCAGCTAGAATTTTGAGGGCTACCAAAGAACGCTCTAAGTATTGGAGACCTGCACACCCACTGTGCTTCTTTCTAAGCACATTTCCCCAGCGAACTCTGCTGCTGCTAAAGCTGCCATGTGAGTACTGCCTGACCTTTTGTTTTTATTTTCACAAACAATTGTGAGAAAAGTCTCAGCATGGGAGTACATCATTGTTTCCTTTTTAATCGTTACCCGGAAATCAAAAATTCCAAAAGATTTCTTCGTTGAACTAAAACGTATATAAAGATTACAAGCATATCAGTCTTTAAAATATAGATGACATTTGGTCCTATGAAAATTCTACTTGATTGAAGTTAAATTTCAGTGAAATTTCAAATACAGACCCAAATTCTGTCACAAGAAAGCTTTATTAAATGTTTTATGTGTGACTCGCGCTAGTCCACTTCTATCAATAGGCATCTTGACAAAAGATCATGTCTTTTTCCCCCTCTCCAATGCAGGCAGTGTTCTGTGAAATATCAGAAGTTGCAAATCATCTGCTGATTTAGGTGACTATCAGCCATTACTGGTATGTTTAGCACTTGTTCTGTATAGATGACTGGGTATGTTTGGAAAGATTAAAATACACTTGGATGAACTGGTTCTAATATAAAAGATACCTTTGGAGACCATTTCTTCTGACTCTCAAAGTATTATTAGGGGCCATTGCCAGCAAAATTACTTCCAGCCCCTCCTTCCCTACTTTGTCTACAAGACAGTGAAAATATGGATGACTACATTGGTTCTAATGCCCATTGCAAAAACTGTTAAAGCAGATGTTTCAATTTTCTGACCCTTTAGTACTCAAAATGTGGTCAAGGACCAGCAGTATCTACTTGTTAGAATCACAAAATCTCAGGCTTTACCTCAGAGTTACTTAATCATCATTTGCATTTCATTGGGTCCCCCTGTGATTCTGATGCAAATTAAAGCTTAAGAGACACTAGTCCAGACAATATACATGGCCTCGGGGCCAGTTCTGATCACTGTTATACCTTCAGCACCTATCAGAGTGCCTGGCCCTGGCATACACTCATAAATATTTATGATGAATGAATATATATTTGTATTGGCATTTGTATTAAACAGAAATAGATTGTTTTCAGGTTTTCAATCTGCTCTCTTCATGAACATTGCCAGAGATAGCGTAAAGATGAAATCTAGAAAAAGCAATGGAAAATCCCTAACATAAAGATAACTGTATTTCAAACTAATCCAGGATTATTAATAAAGAATTGTTAATTATAATCAAATATTTTTCTGAAGTATTATTCCATTTGAATTTCATTCTTTTGTTTCAGAAGTATATTAACAATATACATTACATTTCAGAGTTATGTAAGTGAGATTATAAAAACCATTAGATAGAAGCTAGACCTGAGCTGTAGAAGGAATGCCTCCAGGCCAAATCCCAAGTTCTTGAAGAGGAATGATAGAGACCTAAACTGGAGGTGAGGGTGGTGATAAATAACTACACATTGAAGGACCAGGGGCACAATATCTTAACCTATGGCTGACAGATCAAGAGCCACAGGTGTGGAATATATGCTCTTCTCTTCCACCTTTGCCCCAGGGTAACCCCTAGATGAATTATAGTGCATTTGCATTACAGGTATAGCACCCCTTTCCCCAGTGGAGAAAGGCTGCCATGAAGGTTCAAGTACAAACTTAGTAGGGTCAAAAACTCCCCCTCCCAACCGGTGGGAGGAGTTCCCCAAATGATTGGAAGCAGCCTCCATCAGAGAGCACCCCACTGAACTGTCACAGCTCCTCCCAGTTCAGAGAGATGCAACACATATCCAATCCCAAAACAACCTAGGGGCCAATCCTCCTGGAACCTGCCCCTCTCCCACCTTGAGAGAGTATTTTCACTTTAATAAACTGCTTTGCGCTTGCTACTTTCCTTCTGGCTGTCTTTATTCCAGTATAGATCCCCACATAAATCTTCTTGTGGGAAATCCAAGGACAGAGACCTCCATTCACACATTGCAGACTCTTCCACTGGTAACAAAACAACCATACATTGATGACTTAGACCATATTTAAAAAGTTAAAAAGTAAGTTATTAGGAATATTTGATTGAGTGATCATTCTATGAATTTATTTATTTTAGGACTGAAAAGAAAAGTATTTGTTATGGAGAGGTTTATTTATTTATTTGGTCATAATTTCAACTTACTAGTTAAAAACCCCATGGATATTTTTAAATTTTATTATTTGATGATCATCCTCTATTGTACTGATCACATTATATTATGTTCTATATCAACAGTCTTACCAAGAGAACTTTTTACTTGCTATCTATATCAAAATAATACATATATTTTGGACAACTACTTAGAAGACTTTGAGGCAAAACATGACTTTTAATACATTAAGCACCAATAGTGCAATTGAGGCTGCAGATCAAGTGTGCTTGAGCTATGTCAATAGAAGCTTTACTAATAAATTTTAGATATTCCATAAGAGGTAAGATAAATTTTTGTCCTTCTGAGATCTACTTATTTATATGAATGTATTTAAATATACTTAATTTAGGATACAATCTACACAGCTTATTTTTTATTAGAGTCCTTTGGTTCTATGTTTGTATAAACGAATTATTAACAATCACATCACATGTAACAGTAAAGTGCTTTACTGGACAATATCTCAACATTGGAAACAACTATGCTGCTATGCGCATTTCAGTAAGGAGTAAACTAATTCTTGAAGAACTTAAGTGAATTACTCAAGGGAAGCCAGAGAATAACTGAAAGAAGAGGGACTCATTTGAGATTTAGGTTTTCTGATATGAGGCTTGGTACCCTTAGACTGCATCGCAATCTCACCCATTCCACCAGAAGTACGGAGCACACCAGTCTTCATTATTGATTTTCAACAAATAATGGCAACTTCTAGTCATGCTCTTCTTTGTTTCACTTCTTAGATCACAAAGACAGTTGAGACCACATTACTAGAAGAGTTGTGGCAGTCTGTAAGGAGTCTTCCAAAGCAAATGGGCAGAGGATTCAGAACAGGGTCTTTAGAAGCCTATTAGGAAAAGCACATATTAGGATAAGAGAAGTTTGGAAAGTGGAGTTTCTGGCTTCAGATCCCTGCTCTTCATTTAAAAGCAGTTTGATTTGAAGGCAATCACTCCATCCATCTGTAAAGCATGACTGAGGACATCGCCAGGGCTATTTTGCTTACCATATCGATAGTAGGAAATGAGGAAGAGAATATTGCAATAATTGAAACTCATAAAATGTTATAATATTTTAAGCATTTTATAACATATTATTTATAACACATTATATTGTAATATATTACTTATGATATTTTATAACAATGGAATAACCATGCTGACCTACCTAGGTACTCAATTCTAAGACTTCTTTTCTCTGTGTTCATTCACTCCCAAGGTGATCTCCTGTCTAAATATTATCTATATGCTGCTAATTTCTAAAATTGTATTGGAAATACACCTGGGTGGCTCAGCCGGTTAAGCATCTGCCTTGGGCTCAGGTTATGATCCCAGGGTCCTGGGATCAAGCCAAACGTTTGCCTCCCTGCTCAGCGAGAAGCCTGCTTCTCCCTCTCCCTCTGCTGCTCCCCCTGCTTGTTCTCTCGCTCTGTCAAATAAATTAATAAAATATTTTTAAAAAATTGTATTTCCAGTGTCCCATCTCACCTGGAGTGAAATCCTAATTTGTTACCATGTTCCACTCACATACACACCTTACCTCTTCTCATTGCCCACTTTCTTTCATTCTTTCTACATCCTGTTGTTTCTTGAACAACCTAGGGATTCTCCTGCCTGAAGGCCTTTGTTCTCTGCTGTGCTTCAAATGCTCTCACTCAGATAGCAATGTGACTGTCCCCTCAGTTCTTTTGAATCTCCTCTCACAAATCACTTTATTGGAGAAGCATCTTTGAAAAGCTTACCTAAAATATCACTTTCTTCTCCATCCCTTTGTATCTCCATTATCTTGCTTTATTTTTCTTCCTAATCCAAATCTCCATCTAGCTAGCTTATTAAATATTGATTAGTGTATTTGCTTATAGTTTATCTTCTCCCATTAGAATAAGGATCACAGGAACAGAGACTTTGTTATTTTCCTGGACCCAGAACTTAAGACATAGTAGGTACTTAAGAATTATTCACTGGGGTGCCTGGTGGCTCAGATGGTTAAGCGTCTGCCTTCGGCTCAGGTCATGATCTCAGGGTCCTGGGATCGAGTCCCACATCGGGCTCCTGGCTCAGTGTCTATCCCTGCTTATGCTCTCTCTCTCTCTTTCTCTCTCTCTCAAATGAATAAATAAAATCTTAAAAAGAACTATTCATTAAATGAAATTGAGCAGACCATCATATGCTGGCAATAGTGGTTAGCTACTTAATTATTAAGAGTTGCTTCACCTGGTTTTATGGCAGTAACCTGGACATCCGGATATTGTAGATTATCTCTTAGCTCCCAGTATTTACACGTCTGTCAGTTGTACCTAACAATGGCAGTGGGTTGAACTGCTTTCAGGTGTCTTCCTCACTTAGGTCTATTTACTCATATACTAAATATGGATTGAATTCTTGTGGGCTATAAAGGGTGACTATATTCACAAATAAATACGATAACATCACTAAAAATTTATTTTATACTATCTTTCTATTATATCCCAGAAATAGAATGGAGCTTTACATATATTATTTCTACTCCTGCCAAGCAAATCTGCAAAGTTTACATATTTCTCTCTTACAGATGAAAAACCTGAGTTTCAAAAATTTTAAGTATTTTGACTAAGTGAACAAAGCTTTTAATTGTTGTCATTCGAAGCTAGGTTTGTCTCACACCACACACTGTATCCACTGCCATACCGCTTGATATTCTATCTTCGAGCAGGGAATATTATGAGGAATATTATGCTAGAATTTTCTCGCTTAACAAAATCTACTATATGAGATTGTATTGATTCGTAAGCTCATTTGTTTTAGCAGGCCTTAATGCATTCCTAAAATCTGTCAGAGTCAGGAAGAATCTCAGAGTTACTTAGTCTGACTCTCATTTTATAGATCTAGAAAGTCTGCCTGAGGAATATTGTTTCCCCCCAAATCACATAGCTGCCCTATTGCACAAACTGTCTGAGCAGTGTTCAGTATGTTGGGCCTTCCCCAAACTTGATTTGCACCATACAAGATTTGAAACAAAATAAACTGTTTTCAGACACTCTGTTCATGGGTTAGTTTGGCAGAAAGTGAACAAGACTTTCACTTCATGGCTGGAAAATGGACCATACACACTGTAGGAATTGTTTTTAGTCAATCAATACTACATTACAGAATGAGGGGAGAAGGTTGTAGGTGGGAAAGCCACATGGAAGAAGATGGATTATACGGGATAGTAATTGGAAGTCATCGTGCAGCTCCAGTGGCAAGCAATATCAATGACCCAAAAAGCGGTTTATGGCTAAGGTAGCAGATACAGAGCTCTAAGTTGTGACAAATCATGATCACCAATCTCTCCATAGATATGGTGGCAAATATATTACTTAAAAATACCAACAATGTCAATGTAACAAAGCAGTAAATGCTACAAGCTATAAGTGTATGCACCTATCACATACACACACATCACTTAATGTATAAGTAACATAAAAAAACAAAAATATGACAAATTTATGCTTACAGACATAATTTTTTTACAACTTAAACATCAAACATTCAAATCTAGTGTTACCTGGAAAAAGTCTCAAAGAACACAATATAAATTATGTTTTTCCTATATTTACTTACAGATTGTAACCACCTCTCACTTGATCAGAGCTCAGAGTTCTATAGTGTAAGTACCATGGAGCTCATTATTTTTATATGTTCAATCAGTATTTCAACAAGATGTTCTATTGAAACAAGCCTTAAGTGACTGTGAAAATCTATATTATGGTCAATTTATGTCTTGGCTTTATTCACTTGCATTCCTGAAGCAAATATTTAAGAAACTTCCTAACTGTTCCCATTCTACAATTTCTTATTCTAAAAGTTTTTGAAAAATAAAAAAGTATATAGATTAAGCACATATAAATGCTTAAACTCTGTTATCGACTTCATCTTTGTTTTATATTACAGTTGGAGTTTGAGATACTGGATACAAAGTCTGGTAGATAATAAGAAATCACAACCCTATACGTATCTTCTTTATGTTAAACCAAAACAGTGATGGAAAATGAATTTAGCTTCTAAAGAAACAAGCATAATTGGAGACCACAATTTCTTAGAATAGCTGATTTACATTGTGAACAGTATTTTGCTCTTTTGTTATTATTTAGGATATATTTTGTTTTGAGTTTTAGACAGTCATTCTAAATCCCACTTGGGACAAAAGAAAAACAAGACCACTAGAATAAATTATTAAATAGTAAGAGCTATGAAAAAACTATTTTGTCAACATTGGAACTACTTGAAGTGTTCTAAAGACCAGTGTATATAATCTCATTTTCTAGGCATATAATTGTTTAAATAAGATTGTGAACTAGTCAAGGAATCCAATTCCCATTTCTAACATTGTTTTTATGGTGGGGAAAAGAATTTTGAATTAAAAAAAATATATAAAACTAATAATCTTTAGTATTTTTCTGACTCCAATACATTCTCAACATAATATACATCCTGCATAAGCCATGATTTCCCTCAAAGTAATTTTTTCTTACTACAAAATAAAAATTTGAAACTTTTATCATCCATTAAATCATACTATCTCTTTTCCCCAGATATGCCATATATATTCCCATTGTCTCCTTCACTTATCCTCTATTTACATATAAAATTTCAGCTTCTGAATTTGACCTAAATTCTACTACAATCTCTACTCATTAAAATTTGTGCCAATATTCTTTAAAATGACTCTTTATTCTTTTTATCATTAGCTACTCTCAAGGTTTAAAATTAGTTGTCATCAATGAACAATACAATTAAATGTCTCAGGCTTAAATATTTTACCCTGAGAAGCAGTGAGAAAATGGGAAAAATATAAGTAGATTCAGGATTTCACTTTAGCTGTCAAATCAACAGCTATGTGTTAATTCAATATGGAGCATTTTTAGGGAAGAAATCAATGATCACTCTAAGATTAAAAGGATGGGGAGCTGAGAGAGTGGTGGTGACATACACATAAATCAAAAGTTTAGGGGATGTGGTTTATTCAGAATTACGAAAAGAATAAGGTTGGACTTTGACATGTTGAGATTGTCTTATCAGTGAACCAATTGGCAAATGGTTGCAAATGTAGTTTATAATCTTATGGAAGAGGATGGATATCAAAATACATAGATTGCATTCAATTCAACAAATTCTATAGAGTACTTATTCTGTGCCAGAGAATTATCTGAGGAATACAGTCAGAAAGAAGATTAAATTGAGCCTGTCTCTGGGGATTCTTTGGTCTCAGTAAGGAGAAATAGATATATACATAACTACTTATAAAGCATTATATGGAAATATCTAGAACATACTATGGGAAACCATGTGAAGAAGTAATTTAATTTGCCTTGGTGGCTTGGGTAAAACCATGGAAAGCCAAGGAGTTGCAGACAATAAAGTCAGCAACCAAGTATCAACCTCTTAGCCCTAGCTATTGCCTCTCCCTATATTGTATCACTTTGTGCAATGACAATTTAATGACAACATGGGACTCCTCTATATATGCTATTTTTTGTAACTCTATCTCTTCTCACTAATTCTATCTATCCTTTATAGACTTGGCTCCATTAGTACTTTCTCATGAAGGTCTTCCTTACTCTCCTGGCATGTGTTTCTCCTTATGAGTTCTTCTTATGAGACCCTGTAATCACTGCTATTTTAATATTATTAAATAGTGTTAAAATTATCTGTTTGCTAAATCTCTCATTAGGCTCCAAACTAATTAAGGGAGAGACTGATTTTATCTCTGAATCCCTAGAGTCTAGTATAATACTTGACAATGATGAGATGTGTAGTAAATCTTCATGGAAAAAGGAAGAGGAAATAAACAGAAGAGGAAAGTATAGTAGGAGAAATGAAGGAAGGCAGGAAGACACAGATTTAAAACTTCTCAGGACAGAGGCTAAAATTGTTATGCTGATAAGACAGACAAAATAGAGAAATAAATGAAAAAAATCTAATGATCCAGGAAAGGAGTGTAAAACAAAATTAACATTTTGCAGTACATTGATTTGAGGAAAGGGAAGAAAATGGTCATATATATATATATTTTGCTATTGTGGGAGCTAGGGGTCTAACTGAGAAATATGGTCAATATGTCAAATACTATTCAGATTTCTAGAGATCTGAGACAAATGGATTTAGTTATTAAGAACTCACAAGTGGGAGTGGCACATGGGTGGCTCAATTGATTGAGTGCCTGACTCTTGATTTCAGCTCAGGACATGATCTAAGGGTTGTAGGATCAAGCCCTGTGTCAGGCTCTGTGCTCAGCAGGGAGTCTGCTGGAGATTCTCTCCCTTTCCCTTTGCCCCCCCCCCCAATAAATAAAATCTTTATTAAAAAAAGAAGTCATAAGTACGATGTCAGTAAAAATGACAGACTAGGGAATTCTAAGAGGCCAACTTCAATACAACACCCCCCCCACCTAAAAAAAGCAAAACCTGTTACAATCAACTTTGTCAGAATTCTGGAAAATGATAGATGTTTTATAGCAACAACAAAAAATGCTGAATCAAGAAAAAGGCAGCTTTAACCTTGTGGGAGAGCTTTGTGACATTTTAACATAGTTTTTCCCCCTTTATCACTATGCTCACCATGACTGTGTTCTTGAAGATAATAGCCCATATTCCCAGTGTGAAAACACACATTCCTGGTGTGTGATCCCCCAGAGGGACCAGAGCAGACCTTGTTTCAAAAAAAAAAAAAAAAAGTTGTGTCTATTTAGAACTGTGTGAGAGTTCCTTAAAGGGCTAATACAATGCACTTGTCTTTGTTTTTCCTAACTTGGAACTCTTTCCAGGTAAAAAGGCAGCTAAATGGAGAACATTACTCAAAAATGTTAAAAGACAAATGAACAAGCCACAGCCACCTGGGGCACAAGATTACAGATAAGGACAAACAATAACATGCTGAAAGCCTAGGAGGAAAAGCTGGGGGAGACTTACTTTGGACATAAGGGCTTTGAAATTCTCTTGCATATCACAGGAAATCTGAAATGTTAGATGAATGAACAGGCATGGAGACTTGCTCAGACAAGACCTGAGAAGACACGAGGGTTTCAAGTCCAGCTGATCTTTATGCTTGGCACCAATAGGAAGTAAATGTGAAGGCAGAACTCTAAATGTCCTGACTAAGCATTGAAGAAGTGCCACAACACAGAACCAATCTGCAAAAGACAAGGAAAGTATTGGTTTTTGTTTGTTGTTTGTTCCAACCATTTAAGGAAATTGCTGTCAATAGACTAGCTGACTGCACCCTAAAGGGTCTGGGACATTAAAGATCACACATGACAAAGAAGACAGTTTAAAAAAATAGTTTAGAAAAGTTACTAAGCAAACAACTGCAAATGATAGCAAGTAACAAAAACAAACCCTGAGAAAGGAGAAGAAACTGGTTTCTGGACTCACCACATAAAATAGTCAAAATGGGGGTACCTGAGGGGCTCAGACAGTTAAGCATCCAACTCTTGATTTTGGCTCAGGTCATGATCTCAGGGTCGTGAGATCCAGCCCCACGTCAGGCTCCACGCTCAGTACGGAGTCTGCTTGAGATTCTCTCTCTCCCTCTGCCCCTCTACCTGCTCTAAGTAAATAAATAAATAAATAAAATCTTTAAAAAAATAAAATAGTCAATATGCCTTTGTATGAAACAAAGAAGAAAGTATGAATCACTCAGAGGAAACAAGAGATACTAACAGAAAATCTTTCTAACAAAAGATAGACATTGGGTTTACTAGATGAAGGCCGCAAATCAACTGTCTTAAATATGCTCAGAGAACAAAAGGAAATAATTGAAAAAGAACTAAAGGAAACTGGGAGAATGATGTCTCAACAAATAGAAAATATTAGTAAAAATATATACATTTATTTATTTTTTTAAAAGATTTTATTTATTCATTTGGGACAGAGAGATACAAAGAGAAAGAGCATGAGCAAGGGGAAAGGCAGAGGGAGAGGAAGAAACAGACTCCCCACTGAGCAGGGAGCTGGGCGCTGGGCTCGAGCCCAGGACCTGGAGATCATGACCTGGGCCAAAGGTAGACGCTCAAACATCTGAGCCACCCACGCACCCCATAAAATATATACATTTTAAAAGGAAATAGGCAGTAATTTGGGAGCTTAAAATTTTCATAACTGAAATGAAAAATTCATTACATGTGTTTATCAACATATTTGAAGCAGAAGAAAGACCCAGCAAATGTGAAAGGATGAAAAAGATACTCCATGCAACTAGTGACCAAAAGTGGGCTAGGAGGCTCACTAATGCCAGAAAAAAATAGACTTTAAGTGAAAAAGCATTAAAAGAGACAGAGGCATTATATAATGATTAAAGTATTAATTAATCAAGAAAATATAAAATTTAAAACATATACATACCTAATACAGAACCCCAAATTATTATTTTGTTTCAGATCTCACTTATAACAATTATTAATACATTAATATAATTGTTTAATTATTGTTTAATTACACTTACTAATAGTTGTTACACAGCTACAATATGCCAGATTTTGGATAAGGACCCGAGGGTTTATTTCAGACAACATGGAACATGTATTTACATAGTTTTCATGCTAGTATATAATACAGCTAAAAGTTAGCTATTGTTATTATGCTATCACATGCAATGATGGAGGAACAGTGTGCTATGGATACACATAGGAGGAG
>NW_022589708.1:49379448-49469208 GCF_004348235.1 Phoca vitulina
GGGGAGATGAACCATGAGAGACTATGGACTCTGAGAAACAAACTGAGGGTTCTAGAGGGGAGGGGGTGGGGGGATGAGTTAGCCCGGTGATGGCAAACAATGAATCATGGAACACTACATCAAAAACTAATGATGTAATGTATGGTGATTAACATAACATAATAATTAAAAAAAAAAAAAAGAGGGAATCTGATTTAACCAAGCAAAGGGAATGCAGGAGAGGTCTAGGCAAAGGCTGTGTGAAAACTTAGAAGTAAAGGAGAGCAAGGATCAAATCAGTAGAATGGAGTGTATGGTTTGTCAATGGGGAAGTAGTAGCAAGAGGTGAATATATAACAGGTATATATAAACAGAGGTCAGATAATGGAAAGTAAAATTAGCTTTGCTAAGTATTTAGAGCTCTGTAGTGAGGAACATCAGGAGCCATTGAAGTGTTTACAGTATGTTATGTGGTTAATTTCAAGTTATAAAGCTCATTCTGATTATAAAGAAAACAATGGATTAAAAAGTAGCAAGAGTATAAACAAGCAGTTTAGAAGCTATTCCCATAATCCAGGCAACTGGAGTTTGTGGCTAGAGCTGAAATCTCATCAGTGGGGTAAAAAAGATACAATAACAAAGGCTGACATTTGCTGAGCACACCATATACCAAGGCACATGTTAAGCTCTTTTAAACTTTTTAATTAATCTTTAAAATAAGCTATGGTGTAGTCATTATTATTATTTTCATTTTACAGGTGATGATAATCAGATTTAAAGAGATTAACTTTCCCAAGATCACAGAGTGAATAAGAGTTAAGGAATACTATTATAGTTATGTTAAGGATATTTCTATAGAGAGTACAATGCTTACAAAATTGTTGGAGGATCTGATAAAACTGATGTAGCTTTGGCCATCAGAAATGAAGACAGAAAAATAGACAAATGACCAATCAGTTGACCTACTCTCGGGTCACCCCTGAGGTTGTAATGGGATCAACAACCCCATTGCTGCTTCCAAGAATTCCTCTGGCCAAACAGGAAACTGGCAAACAGACACTCACAACTAACATTAAGAGATCAGGGGGCGCCTGGGTGGCTCAGTCGTTAAGTGTCTGCCTTCACCTCAGGTCATGGTCCCAGGGTCCTGGGATCGAGCCCCGCATCTGGCTCCTGGCTCAGTGGGAAGCCTGCTTCTCCCTCTCCCACTCCCCCTGCTTGTGTTCCCTCTCTCGCTGTGTCTCTCTCTGTCAAATTAAAAAATAAAAATAAATAAAAATAAAAATAAAATTAAGGGATCAGGAAGGCAGATAAAGCACTGCTATCTTGCACAACCAACACTGCTCCGATACTTACCATGGAAGAGGCTGGGGAATGGATTCTGAAATTCTACTGTGGAGAAAACTCAGAGATCTATGGCTTCGCTAGTTTCCCAGAAAATAACTCAAGCAGAAGGGGATATGGTATCTGCCCAACTTCCGTCTTCCAAATCTCACTCTGTCCATTTAATTGATCCAACACCTAACTGCAAGGGGGTCTAGCAAATGTGGTTTTTAGCCTTTCAACATCTCTAATATGAGAAGGGCATACAAACAGGGTTAGGTAAGCTATCTAGGAGACTACAGTCTAAATCCAAATAACAGGTAATCATGGCTTGGACCAGAACGGTAGCAGTGGAGGCAGTAAGAAGTAGTTGAGTTTAGAACATGTTTAGAAGGTAAAACTAATGGGATATGCTGGTACATAAAATGAGAAGTACAAAAGAAAGAATAGTCCATGGTCACTAATACTCTGAGCCTAAGCAAGTGGAAAAGAGGAATTGCTATTTGCTCAGGTGGGGAAACTGAAAAAGCAGATTTGGATGAGGAGTCGGGGGAGAAAACTTGGGAGCTAACTCTTAAAACATTCAGTTGAAAATGTCTTTTAAACATCTAAGGGGAGATGTCAAGTTGGCAATCAGAAAAGTATGTCTGAAGTTCAGTGTGAGTTCAGTGGCAGAAAATAAATTTGGAAGACAACATCTCCTATAATTTAAAAAAATTTAATTGTATAAAAGAAAAAAAACTTTGATAACTTTTAGTCTGCATATGTTTTAAGAAAACTATCCTTCCTTTGTTTTAGCATTAGCAAGTTGTTAATGCAACACAAGTATACTATTCTGTCTGACAGTGCAAACAGAATGATATAAATAACATCGACTGTCACATATGAATGAGTAAGACATCTCCAAGTTGGAATGAACCAGAATCTGGAACAACTCATTACCAAACATAATCAGAGTTATTGCCCAGGACAATATACAAATTATGGAAATCTGAAATGATTTAAATTCAGCAAAGAACACAAAAAGAGTTAACAAGTCTCTTGGGGCAGGGAAAGTAAAGGAAGATGGTAGATTGTATGTTTAAAAAAAATGATTCACAGAAGAATCAGAAGCCAAAGAAAAAGCTAGATTCTAACAATGAATTGTGAAGAAAAGTCAAGAAAAACCACATTGATTTTATGCACATTGTCATGCAATGTTTACTAAAGCTCTTGTGATAGATCAAAAAAATTATTCTAAATCTTAATATTCTTTCTTTTGTGTTCAACATATAAAAATAATAAAGAGTAAAGTAATTTATGGTGAGGAATATGATAAAAAGTTCATAGGTCACCCTGTTGCATTTTGCGCTCTGCTGCTTTGATTCTGCTGCTTTCTCCTTCCCTTGCAGCATTATTTATTCAATCTGTTTAGTTTGCTTTACAGGCTGTGGCAGCATTCACAGGGTGGACCTATTGAACCAAGCCGTAATAGATGTAATACATCAATACATTTGAGCTGAACAGCTTTAATTAGGCCTTCCCGGTCATTTCATCAATTCAGTTGAGTACCATTGGGATTTGGATAACACCGAGCCTCCTGTCGAGCATGAGAATTACAGCACTCCAGCAGGGCTCCACCAGTCACAGAGCAAGGTTAGGCAATCAACGATAACTCACACAGGGAAGTGCTCCGCGCCCAACCCATAAACTTGCCCTTACAGTAATATCTTTGAAATCCTAAAACCTTTACACCCAAGTGTCAATTTGGAATGCAAACTGCCTTAAAACCCCTCAAACAGACACGTAAAGCTCTTTTCCTGCTCAATAGAAGAGCAGGAGTTTACCTTGTTGCTGCTGACATACATACATAATCAAGATACTATTTCTGTAGCAGTTAGGTTGATGGACAGGATGGAAGAAGATGCAAAAACTGTGCCGGGTGTAAAATTTTATGTATACAATTCAAAGTTGCAATAATACAGCTGGTTTATATTTTGCAGTGTACTTGTCATGTACAGCCCAGAACAAATGTGCTGAAGGGAACCTGCTATGGAAAATTGATACCGATGAACAGTATAGCAGGGCCAAACCACTGATGTCTGGACAAAGGTAGACTACACACAATTCTGTGACTCGAGACTAGTTTTCACATACAAAATATCTTCAAAAAGAAATACCAGAAACAAAAAAGAACAACAGTCAGTATGGTTGGCCAAAATCTAGGTAACAAAGACATTTTCATTTATGTAGAAAGGCATCCAAATAATCTGATGTCTTTTTCCTAGACTGTGTACAATGTGGGGACACAAATTTGTCAAGAACAACCAATGAAGATGTATCGGGGAAGAGTCTGCAAACACCACGGGTGCAGCCTTATGGGTGGCCAGCCTAGGAAACTGACCTGCAGTGCTCCAACTAAAAATCCATGTCAAGGAAACCATGACGTTCTGAAAACGAAGGGAATGGAGGCAAGTGTATTACACTGAGGTCTCCAATTCCTCAAATGCCAAGGAACAAATCAGCAGATTAACTGGGAATACCATATCCTAGGAAAAATAGTAAGAGGTCTTCACCAGGTAGTCTAACAAGGCTCTCCTCATTCTTTTTCATCCAAATGGAAGCCTTTCCCTAGGGTAAATATCCTGGATGCCTGGCTTGTGCTATAGCCACATCTGCTAAAATTTAGGAGCAGAGCCGGCTTCATTCGACCATGAGTCGAGTGGCAACCAGGCCAATTTATTATGACCATGGAAGTTCTAAATTATGTATGTTTACTGAAATGACGAAGGGAATGTAATGTTCCTTTAAAAAATTTAACCATGTTGAAACTGTTTTTGCAGATAGGAAAAAGGTAGGTGTGCAAAATTAGAACATAGGAACTGGCAAAAGAATAAGTGGTTTTATTACTTTATGAAATTAACAACATTGAGCTTAAAGGGTTACACCATTTACATTTGAAAATAATACTAGATATAATATAGGTTAATTTGAAATCCTCTTTCTATCAGCTGCAAACAAGAAAACCAAATTAGTCTTAATTGTGTCTTGTTTAACTTGACCATTTAAATTAGAGATTCTTTGCTAATCTAGATGCTTTTATAGTTACCACATCTTTTCACATGGAACTTTTTTTTTATTTGACTTCTTTGACCCATGAAATGTTTTCAAGTGGGCATTTTTATCTTTGGAAATGGTAAGAGTGATACTATAATTACACTTATGAAGCTCTGTGAATATTTGAGCCCCTACAATGTTCAACACAGCAATATTGTTGTTTGTCATTCATGTATATGGGTATCAAACATTATTAGTTCATTTGTTTTAATATAAGAGAAAATGATACAGCTTGATTATAAGAGAGAATATAAACCTAATAGATATGAATAGTCCAAATTGATAGAAATATTAAGTTAAATTGCAGTAGAATTTAACTTCTCTGATTTGAATATGCTTTTTCAGTTTGACAATGAATTGCCCAACAACGAATGTTGGGTTGTTACACTTAGAAGAGGCATTATATCAAGAAATGAAATTATAAAGTTTATTAATACCTATAATGACATATATTCTTTTAAAATATTAAAAGATGGGTTTTCTAATACACACCAAAGACTTACAACAAGGGTGATTAAATATGTAAGTATTGTGAAGTCAAATTCAAAAATCCTCTGTTCAGTGTTTTTTTCTTCAATATTTTCCAGGCTGTTCTTCCCACTCCATTAGGTCCCCTGGCACATTCATTATAGTGGCTACTTATTAAATTCTAAAAAAAGATTTAGATACGGACTCAACCTCTATAATATGTTCCTTCTGTAACTCTTAAAATACTACATTCCCTATTTGGATGGATATATGTATATACATATATATGTATATTTGATATATATTAGGATGATATATATGTGATATATAATAAATATATATATGTTTGTATATATGTAACTTATATATACATATGTTTTATATGTATATATAATGTACTTACATACACACACACACACACACACACATGCACATATATATGTTTATCCCTTACACCCTATCAAAATGCTATGTGAAATTTAATATGTTAGAAAAAAGCTTTTAGGCTTTAATTGTTTTTCAACCTCAAAGCCAATAAACTAATGTAGAAAAGTTTCCTTAAAATAATTTTTAGTAACTAAGTTAATATTCATTGTTGTAAAAATTCAAAGAATAATAGAAGTTTAGAGAACAAATAAAAGTTCCCCTTCTTCAATTCATACCCCTGGGGTGTATACTGTTATTAGTTTACTGTATATACTTTTAGATACTTATTTATGTATTT
Source organism: Phoca vitulina (assembly GCF_004348235.1). Classification (NCBI taxonomy): domain Eukaryota; kingdom Metazoa; phylum Chordata; class Mammalia; order Carnivora; family Phocidae; genus Phoca; species Phoca vitulina. The sequence continues at coordinate 49,385,039 of NW_022589708.1, forward strand.
ATGTATTTATTTATTTTTAAATATTTATTTGTGAGAGAGAGCGCACGAGCTGGGGGGAGGGGCAGAGGGAGAGGGAAAAGCAGACTCCTGGAAAGACTGACATGGGGCTTGATCCCAGGACCCTGAGATCATTACCTGAGCCAAAGTCAGATACCTAACTGACTTAGCCACCCCGGCGCCTCTATACTTTTAGATATTTAAAATTCATATTTTGATATTTAAATAAGTAAAATAATATATATACACATAGATATGTTGTTTTGCGATTATTTTCATTATTTTTAAGGGAAGTTAATGTCATGACATTTAGACTTACCTCATTCTTACTAGATATATTAGTATTCTACTATGTACATACACAGCTATTAATTTATCTGATCTCCTTAAAAAAATGTTATTTTATTTACATTTTTATTTATACTTTAAGTTTTTACTTTGCTATTACAAACTGTGCTACAGTATATATCTTAGAATATATAACAAGACATTTTTGGAAATATCTCAATGTGTTAAATTCTTATATTTTTAATTGGTGTGTCTAGCTTTTATTTAATAAATTTTCTACTACACATTAATAGATTTCCCAATTCTGCTTCAAAAATGTTTTACTAATTAACACCACTACAAAGAGTATATGTGAGTGCCATTTCTCCAAAATTTGCAAGAATAATGTATTAATACTGTATCTGTAAAATTCATTTTAGATATTTTCTCCCAGTGTATACTTACTCTGTTTCATTTATTGTGTCTTTCCCCATACCAATTAAAACTTTCTGGTCAATTTAATTAATATTCCTCCTTTATCTCTTTGGAGTTTTATATCACATTTTAGAGAGTGCTTTCCATTCCAAGATTATAAAAGTGTTTTCTTATTTCCAATTTTTGGAAGCAGAATATGAGTGGAACTTCTAGTGAAGTGTTTTATTAGTGAAGATCTCTGAAAAAACTTTTAAGGGTGTGAGAGAAGCAGGGTAGGGAAAGGGGAGACTTTGAGTAAGCTGTGGATTCAGGTGACAACTAGCTGATTCCACATGGAGCTCTGGAATGTGAATCATACCATAAAGACTATCTTACTTTAAGACGGGTGAGTAGAGCCTTTGTACCAATCAGTGATTGGTTCCTGAGCTGGGGAGAAGCGTAAATGCAAGGAACTCCCTAGCCAAGTGACATCATTCTCACAGAGAAGGGTAATTCTCCAGAGAAGACTGCAGGTGTGAACCATTAGCAACAGGCAGGGCAAGAAGTCACCAAAAATCTGGGCAGGGCACCACCAGGGCACTTGTACTTCACTGCAAGTACACCCCTGCCTTTTCTTCAAATAATTGTACCAATTTGTAGATAGAGTCTTTTTGTTTGTTTGTTTTTTAAGAAAGTTATGCCTTTGGAACATTTTAATATGTGGCATGAGATATTGATATTTTTCTCAAAGATAACCAATTATACCAACAACATCAATTAAATAATCCATGTTTTTCCCCCACAAATTCAAAATATGGCACTTACCACATAATCAGATTCATACATGCATGAAGAGCGTTTTTAGATTCTAAATTGTGGTCTACCGATATATTTGTCATTACTGATCTTATCCCATATTGCCGCAATTACATGGTTTTTAAGCTTTTAAGAAAAGTCCCCTTACATTATTCTTTTTACTCACAAGTGGCTATTTTATCTTTATTCTTTTGGGGTAATATATATTGCAGTTGAAGTCTTTATTTAGATTAAATTTGATTTATTGTTCATGCTTAGGCTGGAAATAAATCACCAGGCAACAAGCAGAATTAAAATATAAAAAAATAGAAGGCCAGTTACATGCATTGTTAGGACCAAATATCCAATCTCTGCACCATGCTGAAAGCCCATGTGTTGCATTAATATTCCTGTTTTAGAGCTGGAGAATTTTAGACTTCAGCAACAGTAATATCATACTCTAGTATGAGTCACAATCCAGGGCATAAGTAGTGATTCTCAGATGCCTTGCGCAATGGCAGGAGAAGTCTCCTATGAAATGATAACATGCACAAGAATTATAAAATACATGAGGAAGTCCAATGTGATGGAAGCTACACTATGCAACAAGAACCTGGAGAATACATATCCAGGGAATTGAAATTCATAGAAAAATTTGATAGGCCCTATAAAATAGATATGTTTCAATATTCCAACAAAGAAAGAGGGGCACTTGGGTGGCTCAGTCGGTTGGGCGTCTGCCTTCGGCTCAGGTCATGATCTTGGGGTCCTGGGATGGGGCCCCACATTGGGCTCCCTGCTCAGTGGAGAGCCTGCTTCTCCCTCTCCCTCTGCTGCCACCACCCGCTCCCCCCCACTCGTGTTTGTGCTCTCTCTCTCCCACTTTATCTATCCCAAATAAAAAACTAAAATCTTTAAAAAAAAAAAAAGAAAAAATGAATGAATCTCTATAAACAAGGTCATGGATATATAAAATAAAAAGATCTGAAAGAGAACAAGATAGAAATCATGAAGATTAAAATTTTAATCACTGGGAAAAAGATTCAAATGATTACTTAAATATTGACTAGTCACTGCCAGAGAGGGAAATATAAATTGGAAGAGGGGAGAAAGGAAAATAAAAGAATGTATCATAGTCAGATATTTTTTAAAATCACTATATGACTGGAAATTTAAGAGATAGGGAAGACGGAGGGCAAAGCTCCAGTATTCCACTAGTATTTGTTCCAGAAGGAGAGATCGGATGATAGACAGTATTAAAAGAGTTATAATGGCTGATGAATTTCCAGAAATAAAAAAAACATGAGTTCTCAGATTAAAAAGTTTCACCTAGTGCTAGGAATGATGATATTTGTAAATCCATACGTGGTCAAATCACAACGAAAATGAAGACATTAAGGATAAGGGGAAAATCTTGAAAGGTAACAGAAGGTCTGAATATCTACACAGGATGAATTATCAGGAGAAATATCCTCAGCAACCATAGGTGACAGACAGGTGACAACAGATGAACCTGCTAAGAAGGAAAATCTTTTTTTAAACATTTGCAGCCAATTTATAAATATGAAATAAAGATTATATTCAAAATAAAAGCAATTTACAAATTTTACAGCCCCCAAAACCTCAGAGAGAAAATATTATAGTATGCCCCTCAGCTTGAGAGACATAAATTTCAGAAAGGAATGGAAAGGAGAACAAAGAGAAAAAAAGAAAGAAATTAGAAAAGGACAATAGTAAATCTAACTAAGGTTTTACTATAAACAGCTGGGTCATATTAACAGTAATCCAGGGGTGCATTCAGTAAAATAAGCAATGGAAATGATATCAACATTCTTTGGAGGTTTGTTTAAAAAGTAAAATGAAAATAAGCTAAAACAATAACAAAGACATTTGTGGGGCATTTAGTGGGAAGTGTGATAAAGTCCTTGCCTAATTTAAGAAGAGGCTAGAGATAATCTCCAAATTAGGCTATGTAGAATATATAAATTTAAATATCTGTGTTAACATATTAAGAGGTGCTAGTAAAAAAAAATCAGACACAAAGTTTATTATATCTATCCAGTAGGAGACAATGAGAGAAATAGAAAACAAAACAAAACAAAACCAATGCAACAAATAATCTCAGAGAAAAAAAAAAAAGCATAGCAAATAAAAGACACAAAATGATGACAGAAATACAGCAAACAAATCAGAAGTCAAAATAAGAAAAATGGCTCAAACTTGCCAATTAGGAACCACTCGGTGGGGGAAGGGTGTCACTTTTTCCTCACTCCTGATGTTTCATTCTCTTTGAAAAGACATTCATTAGTGTTACACTACTGGGTTCTCTCAATCCCTCTGTGCATTTGGGGCTTTTTAATCTGTGGTCTGGAAGTTTGCAGTTCAGCCCTGCCTTCTCGTCTTTGACTTTGTGATTCTGCTTCCCTTAGGGTTTCTGTTTTCTGGTCTTTTGCTCCACGCCGAAGTTACATAGAGGTGTGAACTGTTAAAAGATAAGCTGAGGCATCTTACACAGTTTAAGAGTTTATTCGAGCAAAAATCAATTGGAATTGGGCAGTGTCCAAATTGAAGTGGTTAGGAGTACTCCACCAACAGGAACCAGGAGGGGAAAGACTTTCATAGAGAAAAGGCAGGACAAAAAGCAATGAAATTATTTGATTGGCTGTAGCTTGAGCATTTACCTGATTTGGAAAAACCTGTTTTTGACTGGTTGTCCCGAGGTTTGGATTTCTTAACCCTGAGGCATTTATAGGTTTAGGTTTTCATTTGCTTTTTTAGGCAAGCTGCTAAGTATTAAAACCACCTTTTCATTTTCTTGCTTAGTTAATATAATGGAACAGGAAGACCTGTGATTGTCCAGTACTACCTGGGGTTGGGTAGATATGATGGTTCCACCCTGAGGTTCAGTATTATGAACCTCATTGTCAGTATAAATACAAGGGCCATAGTGCTAATGTCAGCATTATAGACAATAAATATACTTATTTACCTTTTAATATTTTTGTTTCTAACCTCGCTGATTTTCCTTTGCCTCAATATAATTTATTAAATCCAAGGCTATAAGAAAAATCAGAATTTAAATTAATAACCTTAAATATTTTAATATTTAGTATGAAATTAGTATTATAATATATACATTTTTGCTGTTAGAAAAATTCCCTTCAAGTTTAAGCAAATTTCATTCACTTCACCTTTCCGTCAAATATATTTTGCCAACTCTCATACTGAGTCTCTTTTTTTGGACTAGGAATATCAGGACAAACTTAATATAAACTGCTTTGCAATTGAAAGAGGTCACATGATAGATATTTATGGGATGAGATGGGTATCCTGGGGTGCTTATGACTTTTTCAAAAGCTGTTTACTTTCTAATATACAAAGAAGCTATTTTGTCTTTTAAATACCACATTATCTTTTGAGAATGGGGCATAGTTCATTCTAAAAAAATATCACCAACTTTAAATAATGGCAGTAGTTTACAAAAAAGACAAGCGAAAGCAAACCCCCATAATTTAGTTTTTCTGCAAGTGGAACATATGGTCAAATTTATTGGAAATTAAAAGGGAAACATCTGAATTTGGCTGCATATTATGAGAAATTTTACACTATACTTATTGGTTGGCTGAATTCACTACTTGTCAACTCTAATTTATTCTAAAAAAGTCACCTTGCCAAATGCCTGGGTTTCATTGTGCCCACATTAAGTAATGCATTTCTAACAACAGGCATTGCAATTCAACCAGCTCATACATGTGTTAACTGATGATAAATGCATTTGTATATTCTCTATTCTGTTTTGCTTGTACTATATTCCCTTTGTCTGATTTTGTATGAGTAGCATAAATGTGAACTGATTCTGGGGAAACTTTGGGTTAATCATATTTTAAGTCATCAAAAAGTAACTGCATAAACCAGAAGTATAGCGTTGCATTTAATAGTGGAAATTCTTTAGTGAGACATTGATAGTAGATTTGGCAGCTGAATGATGTATTTCTGGAAATAGGAAGATGTCCTAGAAGTAACTTGTGGCTGTTCCTAAAGATTTATTAAAACTAAGTTGACACTTGCATCATTGATAGAGGTAATTTTAAAGCTCTTGAAATTCTACTGACCCTAAGATAATGAAACCACCACCTTATACACATTTGTATTCTGTGGCATATAGTGTGGTTAGTGGTATGGAATGTGAAATGCTATCATTATCTTCCAGAAGAATTCGCAAAAGTAACTGAGGGCAAATGCATCGACTAAGAGACACTGCAAAGAAAGGTAGATACAGTGCTGAGTACCTGATGAGTGGTTATGTGTAAAAACAAACAATAATGATAAGGGATTATTTAGGCAGTTAATAAATCATGAGGCTCGGTGATGCACATAGCCCCATAACCAACACAGATTTCTTAAAAAGCGTTTCCTTTATCGTGTATCACAGCAGAGAATTTATATTATGCCCTAAAACAAATCAAATCCAGTGCATATGAAAAGTACCATGAAATGTACTTAGAAGAGCCTTGCTGAGGCGAAGATATGTGCATATTTATGACACGGACTGCCATGGGCTTCACAAATGAAAGCTCTGCTTATAATCCAAATAACATTTCTAACAGTATTTTCAGATAAGGAGAACGTGTGTTAAACTCTGCTCAGAAGCTTCAAATCTTTAGGCTCGTTCAAAATGCGGATTGTGCATATGAAATAGGATGATTGCTTTATATTGAAATTCAGCAGAAATATTAATGAAAATCTATGGGGATGGCTAACATTCAACTGCTTTCAGAGATTCAGCACTAAACTATGATTTATTAATCACATATTCATGGAAATAGTTTATAATACTGTTCCAGTCCTTCCCTTCCAATACCGATATTCACCAGGCAAAAAGATTAGCTTTCTTTCTTTTTTTTTTAAGATTTTTTTTTTTTTAAGATTTTATTTTTAAGTAATCTTTACACCCAACGTGGGGCTTGAACTTACAACCCCGAGATTAAGAGTTGCACACTCTACTGACTGAGCCAGCCAGGTGCCCCAAAAAGATTAGCTTTCAAAAAACAAAAAAAGTGTGAGACAAGTGGAGTATGAGAGGGGTAGAAAAATGTATAGAGAAAAAAGGTATAAAGCACAGATGATTCTGGTACATGGTTTAAGTTAAAGATGTGAAAGAGCTGCCACCTGCAGAATTTCACTTTTCCTTTGGCAACATCGTCACCATAGATTTCAGGCATAACACTTTTGTGTTTCCCTGGTTAGATTCCTTCCCCACTGCCCAGGAGGAATACTGTAAACCCATTTCCCTATATTTCACCACCCTTCCCCATTTTCAATAGATGGCTTCCTCTTCAGATTCTGTCACCATTTTATACAGTAGCTGAATTCATAACCATTTTTCCCTCCTCTTCTCAATGGAAATTGTATTTCTCTAGTCTTTTAGGTGTGGTCCCACCTCTTTCCCATTGCTTCAATTCATGATTCATTTTCTATTCATTTCTCTTTACCTCTGGACTCCTTTTCTTTGTACCGTTGACTATCCATTCTGTTTGTATTTTTTTTCCTATCTCATGGCTTATTTCCATTAATATTCAAGCTTTGAGAAGTCTACCAGATATTTTGTTTTTGAAAAGCCTTGCTTTGAGGTCATACTCCTCCTGCTTACACCTCAGTCTCCTGCTATCTGATACTCTCATCCATTAAAACTATTTTTCCCAATGGAACCTTCTAGGAGAAATTCTGTGTATATCTCTCTGTTTCTTCCTTCAAATAGTGCCTTTCCTTTCCTTCCAGACACTACATAGTCTTTTTCTTTTTCTTTTTTTTCTTTTTCCATAACAAGATTTCTCAACTTTTGCACTATTGACATTTTGAACTAGATAAGACTGTTGTGGGGTGTTGTGCTGTGCACTGTGGATGTGTAGGAACAATCTTAGCCCATTCCTGGATTCTACCAACTAGATTCTAATAGCACGCTTCACTCCCATCCCTCTCCTCAGTTGTGACAATAAAAATGACTCCAGACATTGACAAATAGCCCTTGGGGGGCAGTATTGCCCCCAGTTAAGAACCACTGGTCTACAGTGACTCATATTACCTCTCTCTCTGTCTCTTACTTCACTTGCCAGTTAAATGTTGATGTTCCTTAGGTTCTACTCGAACACTGTGATAACTTCCCATATTGTCTATATGCTTCTGTCTTACTGATATATATTTCCATGTCAGAATGCTCCTTGAATCCGATGTCACCTACAGAACTACGGGACGTCTCACAAATGTCTCAAACTCACAATTTATGAAACTGAATACATCATTTTTCACAATTACTTCCCCCCACCTGACTATTCTCCTATCTTCTCAAGGTGAAACAACTATCTATGCAATTTCCAAGGCAGAAATATGGGAATCATCTTTGACTCCTCCCTCACCCAAATGTCATATACCACATAAACAAAATCTCAAAACAATGCAGTATCTCATTTGCACCATTATTCTCCCATTTCAGAAGACCATCATTTAATATATGTTACTGCAATATTTTTTTGGTCTGCTTCCAGATTAGGCTCTCTCCAATATATTTACCACACTGCAGTAAAAGGAAAAATGAAATAAAAACCTAATCTTGGAGCTCCTTTGCTTAAAACATTTATGGTTGCCTATTATACTAAAGGAAAAAAACTACCACAAACATTCCTTAACATTTTTGCTGCCACATGCTTCTTAATGATCTGACTTCTGTTGTAGCTCTAATCCCATGTCTTGTCATACTTATCGATACTGAATTACTTCCAATTTCCGAGAATGTATCATTCCATTCTATTTTTAGGTCTTTGCATATACTAATTTTTTTTTCCCCTCTTTGGAACACTTGTATTTCATGACTTGTAGCAGTTTTTATTGCACTCACTGGTCAGTCCTAAGCTATCAGGGTGCTTATTCAGGAATCTTCTCTTTAGGCTTTAAGGATACCCCTATCCTTAATGTTTTCATGAAACACTGTAGACAACCACATATCACACTTTATTGAGATTGTGTGTTTATTTGTCTATGTCCCCAGGTGGGCATAAAGTGGCTTGAAGCTAAAGGCAGTGTTTTAGTCACCACTGTATCCATAGTGACTCATACAGTACCTGGCCCATAGTTAATGCCCAGTATTTATCTGTTGAATGAATAGGAAATGAATGACTAAACTGAACCTTATCCTATGTATAACATTTCTAGTGTTTTACTAAATCCCACTATTGCTTCCAGTAGTTATCTATTTCTCCCTTCTCTTGATTATTTAAAATACTTGTTGTATTCATTCATTCAGTGCACACTTGTTGATTACTTATAGTAATGGGTGCTGTGCTAAGCCCCAGTAGTATACTGAAGGCTCTACTGGTGGGGAAATAAGTGATATTAGTGGAATGTGAAAGTGCCAGAAGAAGACGAGTACCAGCTCTGTAAGAGTCTCTATCAGCAGCAACTGGGATATTTGGGAAGTGGGGTGGGTGAGGAAAGAGGACAGGTGACAAGAGAACACTCCAGGATGAAAAAAATAATAATACATTGAGGCATAATTGTTAAGTGTGAGTTCTCCAAGTAACAACAACAAAAAAGAAAAAGAAAAGGGAGGAGGAAGAGTCTTGCAGATAGTCCTATAACACAATGTCAATCATTATTTCTCTTATCTACCACGTATTTTGTTCTCACCACTATGGGTGGGCCCATGAGGAAACTCCATGTTGGCCCACGTGGTCTCATAACAGTGATAGGGCTTCCCTGGGGCTCAAGTGAGAACTGTCAGGTGCCACACTTGAGGTGCAGGCTCTAACAAGAGATGCTACTCAAGTTCTGATTTATGAAAGATGGAGGTAGTAGAAAATGGGTCAACACAGCTAGTGAAACTTGAGGAAGTCCTGACATACAAGTGCTTGATTAAATTCTGTCTAGAGATAAGTTTCTAGTAGATAGGTTGTAAAATGAGAAATAGAAACAAATAAAATAGGAAATGCAATAGCCGCAGGAATAAAACTTGAATAATATCAAGTGTATGGAACAGAAAGTAAGAGCTAAATCTTTAACCTAACAAGAACAACCAATTGTATAATGTAGAAAGTAGGTACATTTCCAAAGGAACTCCAAATATGGAAAGGTCCCTGTCAGAATAGTTAGAAATAACTGCAGAAAAATTTTTCATAGAGGCCAGTGAGACCTTTTTATTGGTGGCCCTCAGTCTTTGTAGATGATACGGTTGGACAGTTAATAGGCAACTTCACATCAAATCTCCTTCATTCTCATTGCAGCATGGCACAGTCTGTGACCTTGGGCAAGTTAATTAAATACTCTCAGCCTCAGTTTCCTCACATGTAAAATGTGGATACGCCTGTCACAGAGATGATGTTAGTTTCAAGCACTAACATTAAGTTTTGGATATAATTATTATACATTACATGAATTGTTGGACCTTTATCAATATGAAATGTGATATGAAAAATAATCCATAGTAAAGTCCAAGGTTACAATGTGATCTTCATCGAATTTAAAAATAGGCTAAAACTCTTTTCTTGCAGTTTATCTTTATATTGCCTTTTAGGTATATCTAAAATGAAAATTACTAGAAATTGGAAATCTAGTATCTGGGTAGCTAAAATTGGCTGTAGCAATCTCAGAGCATAGGACAGTATGACAAACCTATATATATATCAAAGATTTCATAGTAATCTTATGAGGAACACTATTAAATATATCACAAGCTATATAAAATCACATATTCTCTTTTGAAGCTATTGATGGAATAAATCTTCTACTGGTTATGAAAGCATAACCAAAATGTTAGTGCTCAGTTAGCAAAAATTGAAGATCTTTTGTTAAATGGTCTCCTTTCATTCATCTTATATTTAATGCATTTTTCATGGTTCATAAATAGGCAGAAGTATAGTAAGCAAACTGAGGGTTTTTAGAAGTGGACTGTTATAAATTCCATCTTTTTTATTTTTAACAGGATGAAGATGGTCTTAACCTTTCCCTCATCTTGATTAAACTTTACACAGCCTTCCTCCTGACTTAGGCCTCTGACCTCCCTTTACTTAGAGCATTTACTTTAGAAAATTTAATTACAAATTCTTTCTCTTGCTCCCTTTAGATGTAAATCTTCTCCTAGCTTTTTGCCAGTTTTACGACCCACCCGTGTTTTCCTCAAGGATCTGGGAGCCAATCCCTTTGAAATGTAACCATTGAAGGAGATAGTGTCCCTCCCTCCCAGACTCTGTGGAAGGATAGGCATCTAACTTAATAAGCTACAATTAGCAAACACAGATGGTCTATCAATCTCCCCTACTCACTTTCCCTCTCCCCTCCCCCCAATACCTTTTGTTTCAGGGGATTTGAAGTCTATCTCTCTCCCCTATTGCAATAGTCCATAATAAAGTCTTCCTTGCCTGTTTAATTCCATCTGTTGCAATTTTTTTTTTTGACAACTGAGAATCATAAATTCTTGACCTATTCAAAGATGATTCAACAAAAGTCAATACTGGAATATAACTGATGGGATATGCTGTTTAATGTTTTGTTGTCTACATTAAGGATCTGGGTTATAAATTGAACTGTAATAGAACCATCTTCAAAACTGATTCTTGTATATATCCCAATAAGTGAGCATTAAATTTTGGATTCTTAGGTAATGTATAAGTTCAATGAAAATCATAACTTTTGGTCCATTTTTCCATCTCTCAAGATATGGTTATTTGTGATATTATTTGAACCATTGGCAAGTAAAATCTAAAACTGATTTCTTATCCTGCTTCCAAGCAATTGATGTTCTATTCAGAAAGGTAGGATTATCTGTTTAAAAATGCATTAACTTTCACATAACCTCAATATGTTTACCAAAATTCATTTTAAATTTATATTAGAGCTGTGAAAGCTTTGAAATTGCTGCCTAACAAATTATTCACGGAGATATTCAAAATGGCTCACTTCTGTGTTTCAATCCTGCAGGGTTGTTACTAGAAAACTTACATGTAGTTGAAATTTGATTAGATTTCCATCTGTCAGGTAAATATATTTTAAGACTCCAGTTTTAATAATACCAAAATATGATTTTAACCTACCATCAAAAATTAACATAGTGTAGGGAAGTCTGCATTGGTTCATTTCAGTAGCTTTTACAAAATTCTAGACTTGATAATTTCCAAGCCACAAAAATATGAACTAACCATATATATGTTAGAAAGCAAGTTGTCCAACAAAAGAAAATCAAACCTAATGGCTATTTCTTCACCCTCCTGTCAATATTTTCAGTAAAGAGTTATCTAAATGTTAACCATAGGTCATTTATCTATTAAAATATCTTCATATATTGGTAGCCTGTGGCCTAGAGTATTCATTTTCCTATAAATTGCCAAAAGTAGCTGACTTGTGTATCATGAGGAATCTGAGCACAATTAAAACATTGGTTTGTCAATAATTATGCATTGAAATATGGAACTATTCTTATGTAGAATAATTTTCAGGAAATATAAACTTAGGTTCTACAAATCTCTTCATTAAAATGAAAACTATAAAGATGTAAAGGGAACATAATAATAATAAAAGAATATTTTTACCATGATTTACTATTCCATGTGGATAAAACTTGAATATTACAAGATGAATGTGTTCCTGAGAATTATTTGAAAAGATGAACATTTTTTTAAAAAAATTAACTGCATTTTAAAAGCAATAAGGTAGTGCTCTGCATAAAGGCAGTGATTATGAAACGTTTGGAAAGCAGAGAACACGTTTAGAAATGGAAAATATCCCAGCTAAAGTTATTTGGTTTGAGTTAAAAATGAAGACTAAGTAAAGAGTGATGCATTTGGGTTCAAAATCCATGACATATTTATAGCATGATGGGATGATAGCGTGGGGGTAGAGGTAATGCCTAGTGCTCCAGCTGACATAGGAATAATGTATATCAGCAATATGACACTTTTGCAAAAATTCAAGGAAAAAAAACAAATAAAAAGATGTGTTGAATCTTAAACTACATTGATCAAGGATTAAAGAAAGTCACAACCCCAACAATCTTTTCAGTTTGGACTATGTCTGATGATGGTAGTAATTTCATGTGGTCAAAAATGCAACCTTTCCAGAGTGATTATGAGTCTTGAAAGCACAGAAAGCTGCTATTTCCCAATAATTTAAATTTGTATATTTAGCCTAAGCCTAAAGAGACTAGAAAGATGTTAGAATAGGAGACTGTCTTTGAATAGGTTTGCCAGAGAAAATACAGAATTCCAAGTCAAATTTGAATTTTAGAAAAACAGTGAATAATTTTGTAGTTATTATAAGCTGCCCAATACTGCATGTGAAAAATTCATGGGGCATATTTATGGTAAAATTTGTTTGTTGTTATCTGAAATTCACATTTAAATGTGTATCTTTTATTTTTATTTGCTAATTTAGCAGCTCTATATTTTGAAAGAGCTTTATGTGAAGAAACAGGTTTGACTTATTCTATATACTTTCAGTAATAGGCATTATATGAAGATATGATTAGGCTAAATGTACACTAAAATGTACAAGATTCACAAACCGGGAAAACAAACACGTCAAACAAGCAAACAACAAAACAGAGATTTCAACTTTGGAAATGTTCAAGTAGTGATTATCAATGGCAGCATAGAAAAGATTCTCCTTCCGATGCAATATTGACTCAGATGATGAACCCTAGAATCTCTCGTATTTAACAGATTTTATAGATCAAGTTTGGAATATATCTGATTTGATAATCAACCTTATTTACTAACATCATTCAGGTGCTAGTCACTTTTCAAGTGTTTTCTATAAATTTCACATGATATCTTATGACTCACAAGTTTTAAAATAAATAAAATAGGTTTGTGTGAAAATACAAATAATGTTCATTGCAGAATTCAAATGTCGTATCACTCACTCAGTAAACTTTCATTCTAAAAAATGTCCTTTACCATTTTAAAACAATGATTACACATATGATTTCCCACTTGAACACTCCTCTACCCTAAGGTCCTTAAAAAATGTTATAAAGCAGTTTTTTTTCTTCCAGATATACATAAATTCCATCCTTGAGGATTATTTGCTTTGCTTAAAATAGCCTTAGATTTAATAGGTAAACAGGAATGATATATTTCACATAAAATAAAAATAGTTGCAAAATTAAAATAATATATTTTTAATTCTAATCATAAAATTATAGTGATTTGAGTGACATGATTATTTTCTAGGGAAAAATGAGTCTTTTAAGTATTAAAGAATAGATTTTGTTATAAGATGGGTGTATTTCTGAAATGAGAACCCTTACTGGAGAAAGCCTAACTGAAGGAGCAACCAAGTATATATGAAATGAATAACAGTAGGAATGAGTTATTTAGTATCTGTAAAAGAATGATTAAATATGCATGTGCTATTTAGAGGAAAAGTGTTTGTGGAGATTGAAGGAAGTGGTGCCTTAAATCCTAATACCATTTTATTTTTCATTGCACTAGGTAATTGTACCCCACTTCAATTATATTGAGTATTATTTCACAACATGTATTATAGCACTTTATACTTGAAAAGCACTTTGCAATCATTTGCTAATGAAAACTATTTATAAGAATTATTCCTTTTTCTTCAGTTGTCATGTTGAGTAATAAAAGCTTGAAATCTCTTATGAAAGAAACAAAACAAAACCAAAAAAAGGACCTTAAAAGCAAAGAAGCTAATGCTTCAGAAGAAAACCGTATCTTCCAATGGAAAACAAGGAATAAAAACTTTCTGGAATAAAATCAGTTCCAGTCAAATTAAAAAAAAAAAAAAGGTATCTTTCTTCTTGTCTAGCAAGAAATGATGTAGTTAAGGAGATTGAAAAGAAGCCAAAAGACTATGGGAAAAATAAGATGGAATTGATAGGTTTTAGTTTGGAGCATTCGTGAACACTTAGAAGCCTCATTTGAAGGGAAACTTGAATGAAAAGATATTTTGAACAGGTGGAGATGGAGGGAAGATGGAGGGAATAGGGGAGTGTGGCTGAAACATTGACACATAGATGTAAAAGGAGCGGAAGTGGGGTCTTAGACATCCTCAGTAGGTTAATGACATCGTCTGTGGAGACACGGGGAACCACACAGTACCTGGGTGATGTGGTCTACTCTGAGCGTTTCTTGCCACGCTGGGCTAGAATTAAAGTGAAGGTGGAGAGAGGACCTGAGACATTCCCACCAACCAGAAGGCCAAAGTGCACTAAAGGTAACTGGTATGTGTCTAAGCACCTTGTAGGTGGCCAACAGCTAATCTAGCGGAGACAGAGGGATAAAAACATTAAAAGTATTTAATGCTGGAGCAATGAGAAGTGTTTGGTAAATGTGACTGGAAATATTGAGAATATAACTTGAAGTAACTTATTCTTTTGAATATGGAGCAATTATATTGTTAAATGCATGAGCAAAAGGCCTGCAGAAAAATATCGAGTTATCTGTTGATATAAAATTTCACCTCAAGGCTTTACTTTATACATCTTTTCATTCTGACCAAACGTAAACAAATGCTTTTTAGAATTACTAACGTAAATTTCATTTGACATATAAATAATTCTTGGTACGTTCCTTTATCGATATGAATTCCACAAAACACTAATCTCACGATATGGTCTATGAACAACATTTTATGAGGTCAAATAATTTTTGTAAACATTACCCTCAAATAGGGTATAGAGAACTGCTATAAACATTGGCATCTTAAGGATTCTCAGAAATTTAGAGTAAAAAACAATCCAAAAAACTGTTTATTTTAATCCAACATTTCTGAAACATATATAAACAAGAAATCTTATTTTTAAGATAACTAACATTTATTAATAGTCCATGAAAGGAAACAGAATTTGTGAAACACCAGTAAATTGAATTCAGGTGCTTCAATCTAATGTTTACAAAACTAAACATTGTAGGTTTCAGTCCCTCTATGTATATAGGAAATATCTCCACAATTAAAAATAAACCAAAAAACAATGGCTCACCCATAGAAAACAAAGTAAACAAATCACCTCCAAGGAATACTTTTCTTTTTTTTTTTTTAAAGATTTTATTTATTTATTTGACAGAGAGAGAGGGCACACAAGCAGGGGGAGTAGGAGAGGGAGAAGCAGGCTTCCCACAGAGCAGGGAGCCCGATGCGGGGCTCGATCCCAGGACCCTGGGATCAAGACCTGAGCCAAAGGCAGATGTTTAATGCCTGAGCCACCTAGGCACCCCAAGGAATACTTTTCTTTAGAAAATAATGTATACCAAACAGTCTCTTACATAGTTGTTACTTTTAAAAAGTAGATATTTTATCTAGGTCATTTCAACTCCCCAACTTCTGGCTCTGTCAATGTTTTGAACTGCATCCTGAGTCAGAGAAGGAAAGGTATTAACATAAAAAAAAAAAAAAAAAAAAGAGAGAGAGAGAGCGAGAGAGAGAACAAACGAAAGGATGAAGTCTCAAAATATAAGACAATGGGAAGAGTAATCAGACGCTGATACGATTTTGCCTGAAAGTGAGCAAGTAAATTCGTCTACTCGTCAGGCATTCACCAGGGAACATGTGGAGGTCTACCACTACTCAGAATGAGAAGGAAAAACAAGATATTGATCGGGGAGAGTAAAAAGTGAAGTGAAGAGCAAAAACGAAAAGATCTTTAGATTCCTGAGCAAATGCTTGGGAACAACTGTCTTTTATTTCATTACTATAGGTTGTAAAGAAATAGGATATTCATATGAAGCATTAATTGGTGAAAAAAAACCTTTAAAGGCTAAAACAATGTCTTGCTTAAGAAAAAAGCTATTTAAATTTTGCAAATGGTTTAAATGTAACCCAACTACAGCCATAGAAAGAAAACATTTTAAACAGTGTAATCCTCAACTAATCCCTGACAATTCTCTGAATTAGGTAGAAAGGAATTTATATCTAAGGATAAGAGAAACCACAGAGAGAGAGTCTAGCAGAGAGTGGACAAATATCACTAATGACCAGAAGGGATTGACTGTGTTTTATTCATACCAAGCAGAATAAAAAATCAATTCAACGTTTCACCAGAAAGTACAGGAGCTTTTTCATGCAGTAGAAAAGTAATCAGAAATGTGGGTTCCCAGGAGCATTTAGGCATCACAGGTCTATAGAATGTGCAAACAATTGTAAAATGTGGAAGGGAGACTAGAATTGAGAGAATTATAAAAGCTGGGAAAAACAGCAAATGGCATATCACAGAAGGGGTCTTAAACTGATTGCTAAAATTTACCCCAAGTAATTGCAGCACTAGTGCAATACATTCAAAACTTCAAAACTTATCAATGATTTTGTTGAGAAAGCAAATAGCAACTATTTTCTCTTAAACTAATTGGAAGAAGCCAGGAAGAAAATGTAGTACAGGTAATCGGACTGAGAATCACACTGTTGTAGCTGGAAAGAACCTCAAAGATAATACTAACAAGTGGGCAGACAGTTGAGACCTTTTTCTCTAAGCATCAGCCTGAACTGACCAAACTGAACATGGACCCACACACAGGTAGTTCATGTTATTCTATGCACTTCAGTGTTCTTTATAAAACAAAAGGTTCCCATGAGATGGATTCCAAATGCCTCTTTAGCAAAAACTTTCTGCACTCATGGGTTAAGCCTGTTGTTCACTTGTTTTGCCCTGAAATCCATGGATTCATTGCCTATTTATTGAGCGCCTACTGTGTGTGAGGCACTGTGTTTGATTTGGGGGACACTGAATTGAGCAATGAAGAGTCCCTGCCCTTATGAAGCTCAAAGTCTATTTGCTATGGAGATACTAACAGTTGGGTATCTTCTCTCTCTTTCCCTTTCTTCTTCTTGTTGAAATTGATCACTGAAGAATATGGTAATTTGTATACGGTTTTGTTGTGTTTCACCTGCTACTGTATATATAGACTGCCTCCTGCCCCAGGAGATAGTAGCATCTAGACAAAGAGTTGGTTATTTGTATAGTACCCGAGCACATTGGAACTTAATAAATTTAGTTTGCTGATGATACCGAGTAAGAGAAGTGATATTGTTATAGTATAGGAATTAAAAATACATGTTTTGGAGTCACAGAGTATTGAAAAAGAACACTGGGGCACTTGGGGGGCTTAGTCAGTTAAGCATCCGTCTCTTGATTTTGGCTCAGGTCATGATCTTGAGGTCATGGGATTGAGCCCCACATTGGGCTCTGCACTCAGTGGGGAGTCTGTCTCAGAGTCTCTCTCTCCCTCTCCTTATGCCCTTCCCCCAACTCTCTCTCTCTCTCTAAAATAAATTTTTAAAGGAAAAAAAATGGACACTGATTCTACCTTTAAAAAATAATTGCTGGGGCACCTTCATGGCTCAGTCCATTAAGCGTCTGCCTTTGGCTCAGATCATGATCCTGGGGTCCTGGGATCAAGCTCCCATCAGGCTCCCTGCTGGGCGGGGAGCCTGCTTCTCCCTCTTATCTGCTTGTGCTCTCTGTCTCTCTCTCAAGTAAATGAATAAAATCTTTTCAAAAAATAACTTAACATTTATTGAGTGCTTATAATGTGCCAATTATTCTGGTTATCTATTACTACCTAATAAACATCTCAAAACTTAATAGCTGAAAGCAACAGCATTGATTTTGTCTACCAGTCTGCAATTTGGGCAGTGCTCAGCAGACAGAGCTTGTCTTCTGCTCCATTCAGTGTCATCTGGTGCCATTCAAAATCTGGAGTCCAGAATCATCTGAAGGTTTGTTTACTTATATACCTGGCAGTTGACCCTGGCTACCATCTGGCTCTATAGCTGAAAAGAAAACCTTCACATGGCATGGGCTTCCCCAAAACACAGAAGCTTGATTCCAAGCATCCCCAGTGAGAGATTCAGGCAGAAGCCATATCAGCGTTTATGACCTGGAATCAGAAGTCAGACAGCATCACTACTGATGTAATCAGTTGGCCAATGCATTGACAAAGGCTGCTCAATTTCAAGTGAAGGGGAAATTGAATTCCCATGTTGATGGAGGAGTGACGGGGTCTGGAAGAATACATGGAGCAGAAATGTTCTAGTGTCTTCTTCGGAAAATACAATCTGCCGCAGTCCTATGTCACTTTCCTATAATATGAAAAATATACTTACCCACCTGCCCAAATCCCCTCCTCCACCTGCTGCCAAAATCTCATCACATTATGGCATCAGACACAAACTCCAGATCCAGGATCTCTTTATCTAAATAAAGTCCAGTAGTGAAAGCAGCTCTTTTGGTGCAGTTGCTCATGTTCGGTATTGATTTGAAGAGCTGTGAACTAAAGAGACAAGTTCTCTGCCTCCCACTCCCCACCCTATATGCAATGGTGGAGTGGACTTAAAAAAGAGGGAAGCAGGAGGCCCACTGCAAATCTATCATCAAGTTTGGCACTAGTTTTTATTTCCTTCATTAGGACTCAATCTTGCTGCTTGAGGATGAGTTCTAGGACTCTTGTTTCCACTCTCTGCATTACCCCTTCTTTTCCAGAAGAAATTGCCTGTATTTGCTGCTCAATCGGGTTTTTTTGGCCTGTTTTCCGCTCAGTAGTTCAGAGAACCAAAAGCCTTTTTTTTTTTTTTTTTGGTACTTCCTCTACCCTTTTTAATCAAAGTTGGTGTTGTTTCTACCAATAAAATTCTCTTAAAATTGTGTGAGTTCCCTATGAATTTTATTGGAGTTCACATCATTAGACAAAAGCCATACTCATAAGTCTCTTGTCTAAGAAGATTATTAAAGACACTGTAATGACAATTTTATGGATGAATCTGAATGTGTACAGTCGGATTATTCTAAATTGTTAGTTTTTAAAAGTAAACTTGGAGCAATAGAATATCACTAGACTTAACAGTATGATTGTTGCAGAAAAAGGTTTTCAATTATAGATATGAAATATGTGAACTACACATGATAATGATAAATCCTACCTCTCACTATGATTTATAATGTTGACAGGGGATCCATAATCAAATTTTGTGGCTTTACATATTTTTCCCTACATATCCAAATAATACTTCAAGGATATTAGTTGAGCTCATGAATATTAAGTATTCTTGTGGTTTAATATGGACATATGTGCTGCATATCTTGTTTCCCCCTCTTGATCTCTTCATTATTGTCCACCCTGCTTTGTGTCCATGGGAACTGATTCAATGAACTGAATCAACAAGACTCTTGTTCTCCTTCTCTGGATTCAACTTTAATATATGAAGGCACCAGTGAGAAATATGACAAGGAGAAGTCCTGGGTTTATTTTCCCGTGGCCTTTCTGCCAGGTCTGTGTAATGACTGTATACATCTAACAACACTACTCAACACCTTCCAAGGGCCCTCTCCATACAGCCACCTTCCGGAATTTTGGTAACTTCCCCCTCCCCTGGCTTCTCCTGTCCTAGCAATGTTTGGACTCTTAATATTAATAGGCTTGACTATACTTGATGGATAGAAGGATGACTGAGGGGTACAGTTTCCAATCTAACGCAGGAAACAGGCAGGTAAATAATTAGCAATAATAGAAGCCAAAAAATTTCCTTCTAAGAATACATGAAAGAGTTCGGATGCAAATGATTTTTAACTGGGTCTTAAAGCACAGGTAGGATTTAAAAGCACTTAAAATAATTGGCTGTATTTTTTTAAATCTTATAACAACATTACAAGGCAAGGTACAAAATTGCATATGACTGATAATGTAATTTTAACAAATTTTGAAGAAAAGCATTCTAGGTAGAATTTCTAGAGTGAAAAAAATTAGCATGCTCTGAAAATGTGGCTGTGACAGAAGAGTGAAATGAATTGTGGAATTTTGTGGAACATAAAGCCAGAATGATGAAAATAAAGGAGGAAAGCTTCATGGCATCCTTTCATTCTTTAGGTTGCAATTTACTGTCACCTTCTGAATGAAGCCTTTTCTGACGATTCCATCTAAGCCTTTTCTGACGATTCCAAAGCCCATCTTTAATATGGTCCATTCCCCTTTCCTGCTTCCATATTTTCTTGAAGCATTTGCCGTAATCTAACCTACGCTATAGTTTACTCATGTAGTTTATTGTCTATCTTCCTCTGTACTATTGTTCAGATTATAGAACCCATGAGAAAATATTTCTGTATCATATTGTATCCCCAATGCCTGAAAAAAGAACAGTTTTAGACGCCATATATTTATTATATAAATTAATTAATGGAGAAACCGTATTTTTTACTACATTAAATCTATGTGCAGAAAATTACCTTCCAGGTCATACTGAAGAAAAATTTAGGCATTTCTCACTGCTTCCCTCTCTAATGAGTGTATAAATTACTTTTGAAAATGATTTTCCTCTTTCCATTTAAAATGTTTTTAAGGTTTATTATTGAAATTTCTGAAATTCTGTCCTATTGCTAGATTCCCCAGTTAGAACAGATTTTATGTATTTATTTTTTAATTATTTATTTTGAGAGAGAAAGAGCAGGGGGAGGGGCAGAGGGAGAGAGACAAGCAGACTTCCCTCTGAAAAAGGACTCAGTCTCACAAGGTGAGGTGGAGGTAGGGCTCAATCCCACGACCCTGAGATCATGCCTGAGCTGAAACCAAGAGTCAGACACTCAACCGACTGAGCCATTCAGGTGCCCCAGAACAACAGACTTTTAGAATTTAAGCACTAGTAGGACAGCATGTGTGTTAATCCAGACACGTTCCTTTCATCTGATGATCTTAGGTTTTCTCCATTTCTACCAATGACTCATTAGATCTGATTTTTAAAATAATTAATTTAGTTTCTTAAAAGATCTTAACATTGTTCCTGTCACAGAAATTTGCACTCCAGCAAACATTCTCATGAGGTTATTCCCTCTTTTAAATTGATCATTTTAATAGTACTTAGGATTGTTTGGTTGAGATCATTGATCCTGGAACACATATTCCCAGTCTTAGCCCCAGTTTTTATGTTACTCCCTAGTTTGATCATAATTCTCCATTGTCTTCTATTATATGTTGTTGCTAATAAGAAGTCTATTGTCAATCAAGCCATCTTGACTTCTATGAAAGGCCTTCTCTGGCTCTGCTGTTTAAGGTCTCTGACCATCCTATCTGTCACATCCCAAAATTCCAAATGTCCTTGTCTCTATGTCATTCTTGAGTGTTAACTACATTTCACTGGTGCATGCAATTCTAGTTCAGCTGTTTATTTTCTCCAGTGCTTTGAAAGCATCTGTTGGTGCTCCTAAGAAGCTGGCTCTCTGTCAAATCATTGTTCCTTTCTGGATTATCTATCTTTTCTTTGTGGCAACTTTTAGTTTTATATCCTAGTCCTCATATGTTTGTTTTTTTATTTGGTTTCTAGAATAAAATTTTTATTTTTCCTACTTGTGCCTTGAAATTAACTTTCAGTCTAATAATTTATGTCCACTTTTAACTCTGGAAAAGCATTAGCCATTACTTCTAGTAATATTTTCCTCTGATAGTGCACCTATTTTCCCCTTCTTAAATATCTACTTGACCTATGTTAAATCCTCCAACATCTCTACAAGTCTCTTAGTCATATTTTCATATTTTTATTAATCTCTTTTTTTCTATCCATGTTGTAATCTAGGTTAATTTCTCAGGACAATCTCCTAATTCATTATTTGACTACATCAAGTCTAAGGTTAAATTTAATGACTGTTTCTCATTTCCAAGATTTTCAGCTTTTTTTTTTTTTTTTTTTTTTTAGAGGGAAAGAGAGAGAGAAAAGGGAGAGATAAGACTTTCAAGCAGGCTGCATGCCCAGTGCAGAGCCCCAATGCAGGACTCAGTCTCACAACCCTGAGATCATGACCTGAGCTGAAATCAAAGCCAGAGACTTAACTGACTGAGCCGCCTAGGCACCTTGATTTTTGCTTTTTTTATATTCACTTGTTTTTAAGCACACACACACACACACACACACGTTTAGTAATTTCTTGGCCTGAGTTTAAATTTAAATAACTACATTTTTCATTTCTAAGACTTTATTTTTTTCATATTTTCCCTTCTTATTTAATGTGTGCCAGATTATGTTTACTAATTTCTTTTATTTATGAATATCATTACTTCATTTTTATCTTTGGAGCCTCACATATGTTAATTTTTAAGTATTATAGATTGATGATTCCATTTTTTTCATTTTGCTTAAAGAAATTAATTTTTATTTTATTTATTTATTTATTTTTTAAGATTTTATTTATTTATTTGACAGAGAGATTGACAGTGAGAGAGGGAACACAAGCAGGGGGAGTGGGAGAGGGAGAAGCAGGCTTCCCGCGGAGCAGGGAGCCCGATGCGGGGCTTGATCCCAGGACGCTGGGATCATGACCTGAGCCGAAGGTAGACGCTTAATGACTGAGCCACCCAGGCGCCCCAAGAAATTAATTTTTAAATAAACTTTTTTTAGTGCCATTGTAACGTACAATCTGTTTAATTTTTTCACATGTGTGGAATTTCACTTTGTAACATCTTTTTATTTCAAGTTTTTATTTAAATTCTAGTTAGTTAACATATAGTGTAATATTACTTTCAGGTATAGAATTTAATGATTCATTACTTACATACAATACCCAGTGCTCATCACAAGTGCCCTCCTTAATACCCATCACCCATTTAACCCATTCCCCTGCCCACCTCCCTTCCAGCAACCCTCAGTTTGTTCTCTATAGTTAAGAGTCTCTTTTATGGTTTGCCTCCCTCTTTGTTTTTCTCTCCCTTCCCCTATGTTCATCTGTTTCATTTCTGTAAAATCATTTTAAATATGAGGTTTTGATCTTGAATTTTTCCTCTTTCTCTTTGTGCTTTTTCTTTCCTATTTAGTGGCTTTGTGACCATTCTCTAGAGTCCCCAGTCCAGAATCTGGTGATATATTGGTTTCTAGGGGCATTGGGAACATTCCAGGTATGTCCATCAAACAAATGCCTAGTGGAAGCTTGACTCAGGGCTTCATCAGAAGGCACTATGTGTTACCTTCTTCCCACTTAGCACACAGCTTCAGATAAATTGTAGTTCCCAGAAAAAGTGTGCAGTAACTTATTTCAAACTTTTTTCATAAATGGGAAGTTCCACCTCAGCAGAAAGCCTGGCTCTAATTCATTATCTCATGTAGAAAGCATAGAGTGAACTTTCTAGGCTTTCTTGGCCACCTAACTTGGAAATCAGTAAACTATTCACATCAGCTATGCTGACTATTCTGTATCTGTATCTCTGGGGTCATTAGAAATAATAACTGTGTTAAGCAGGATTATATTATTTTAATATTCTGTCTTTGAATTCTTAGTAGTATGCATCTTAACAAAGGCAAAAGAGGTCCTCAAACAATTTAATCAGAATACCATCTTGATCCTAATTCACTCCTAATCACATTTTATTTTATTTTTTATTTTTCCCTTATTGTATTTTAATATTACATTCATAAAAATAAATATAATAAAGGTATCTTAATAAGATAATTATTCATTGTTTATATTATAATGAAGGCAAATCATAAGTCAAGTAGAAATATAGACAATGAAACACCCATGCCTACGTAGAATAAATTCCTTAATTATATATCTTTTAAGTATAGCAAGAGTGTTCTTTAGAAAAGTGTCTGTTCAGGTCCTTGCCTATTTTTTCATTGGATTGTTTTGGGGGGTGTATTGAGTATATACATTCTTTATATATTTTGGATAGCAATCCCTTATTGAATATATCAATACATCTATGTTGTACACTTGAAACTAATGTAACTTTGTGTGTCAATTCTACTCTAAAAAAAAAAATGGGAAAGAATAGAGTGTTGAGGGTGAAGTGTTAGTAGGAATTTGCCAGATGAATAGTTAATAGTAGTGGATCTAAGGAAAAGAACAGCATGTACAGAGGAATGGAGCTGTGAGAAACTATAGCCATAGTGGCCTAAGACTCACACCCTAATGGGCAGTAACTTTATTTTTTTTTAAAGATTTTATTTATTTATTTGACAGAGAGATAGAGAGAGCACAAGTAGGCAGAGTCACAGGCAGAAGGAGAGGGAGAAGCAGGCTCTCCGCTGAGCAAGGAGCCCAATGTGGAACTCGATCCCAGGACTCTGGGATCATGACCTGAGCCGAAGGCAGATGCTTAACCGACTGAGCCACCCAGGTGCCCTGGACAGTAACTTTAAAAAAAAAGATAATTTCTTCTCTAACAGGTATAGCAAATTTGTCATATTGAAGATTACATTTGTTTTTGCTTTATTTATGGGAACATTCAGGAATCAATTACTGAGACTAGTGATCAATCTGGGGTAAAAAATCCACATCTATGTTATAGAGATGGGAACTAATTCTTACCCAGATCACACAAGTGAAAAATGAGGTTACTTAACTAGAAAGGAGAACAAATGAAGATATAGCAAACACAACAGATATTTATGGAGAGGAGAGTGGTGTTAAGTGTGGCTAAAAAGATATATTGATTGCATAAAAAAATACCACTCATTGTCAAAAGGAGACTAAAAATAAGTTTCTCTTAATGTAAACACAAACTTACAGCATATGCATGTTTTTCCATCTGCAGATATATAGAAGCATGTTTCTAAACACTACGTTTCTAAATCACACTCTTACTTGATTTCATATAAATTGTGTATTTGTCTCTCATAAATCCCTAATTTCCACATGAAACTCCTTAGGAAATCCTAGCTTTATTCAGCGTTCTAGGTACATACAACATATATACTCCAATAGATACTGGATAAATTACTAGATAATAGTATTAACACACACATATTTCTAAATAAATATGTATGTATACATATTTCTAATTCAATAAACATGTATCTAAATAAATATGTATATTACACACACACCCTCACACACACACCCATATGCTAATCTACTTCCAGATTTTGCTGAAACAGAGCCTTCCAAAATGATGAGTACTTTGCATTAACTGTTTCAGTTAATAATGTTTTAAAGTCACTTATTGCAGTAAAAAGGCACTAATATGAGGATTTTAAATGATCTAATTAAGAACTCATTTTAGTAACAATAATATTAAAATTTCACTGAATAATCAAGTAAGTTTAAGGACATAATTTTATTTTATGATGTATTATTTTAATCTGTCCCTTTACTCATTTATTTTCTAAGTATTCTCCATACATAGCAATCCAAAATTATTTTCCTCTCTTCCAACCCTGTAGATTAAAATCTCTGGGATTTCTACTTCAATTTTTTTTTTAACTTAATCTTTCCAGCGATTGCTGTCTGCATCCTCTTATATTAACCAATGGTGGCTCTCCATTGAGAGATATCTTACACTGGAGTTGCTGACCTTCCACTTCACTTGGAAAAAAAGAAGTGGTGTAATTTTCTTCTTTCTTGTCTCTTGAAAAACAGTTTCAGCCTCATGAAAAAATAAACTTGTCCCTTTAAGGTTAATTCCACCTAATAACATTATCATCCTCCTAGTGTCTTTTGTTGTTGTTGTTACTAACTAATCTCCAGTCAATCAGTTGTGTATTTCATGATTTGAATTGTAATTATTTCAACCTGAATCCTTTTGATTATCCTTCTCATCTCCTGTTAAACCCACACCTCCTTTTTCCTCATTACAAGCATAGTAACACTGAAGAAAGGTCTCCAAAGCTTGATGTATGCCTCATTTAAAACTGCCCTTAGCAAGATGAAAGGGGAAATCACAGAGCTCTGCATCATTATGTAAAACCACTCTTTCCCTGGCCTCAACATTATCCAAAACAGATATGTGAAGGGTCTAAGAACTGAGCTTTTGGTGGACAAACCAATTATCTCTGGCCTAAATAACTCCCAACATTGGATTTGGGGAAAAAAACCTTAAATTGTTTCTTACTATTGGGTACACTGCCTATCTTTGTCATCCTGTCTGGCCCATACATACAGAAGACCTGCCTCATTATTACAGGATCAGGCTATAATTGGAAATCTCTTCTTTCTCTGATAGAACAAAATGTTGTCAACATTGGTGTATAAATCAGTATGAAGAGCCCAAAGTGTTCGAATCATCCTTCATTGCCAGATTGCAATCCCTGTAAGATTCAGTATATAGTCTTCATGATACATTGTATCTTTGGAATTTATTCTTTGTTATCAACAAAACCTCTATATTCTGAACTTTTCTGAGTGCTCTGGAAATCATGATTCCCAAGTAGCCCTACCAAATGGTGGCTTTTTCTTTTTCTCTCTCACTCCTGGTGGCACAAGACACAAGAACAAGGGAAAATTTCTACCTGTACCTTATGCCACTTCCAGGCTATTGTTATTCCATTCTAATTAAAATATTAAAACAATAGCAAACACGACTCAGCTTCTTTGAAAACTTAATATCCTACAAGCCACTAGCTTTCATATTGTAGTAATCAACCATACTTCTAATCACTCCCTCACTCATTTTAGCATCTGGCTTGTTTATTTTTTCTCTCTTTCTCTCTTTTTGAATAGTCTTTCTATCCATTCATATTTCTTTCAGTGTCCAGAGAGATGATACACCCCACAACGTGATCTCTTAGTCTTCTTTTAAAAAAAAAAAAAAATCTTTTTTTGTCAGAGAGAGAGAGAGAGAGTGAGCACACAAGGAGGGGGAGTGGCAGGTAGAGAGAGAAGCAGGCTCCCCGCTGAGCAGGGAGCCTGATATGGGACTCGATCCCAGCCCATGACCTGAGACGCTTAGCCCACTGAGCCACCCAGGTGTCCCAAGTCTTCTTATTTTCAACAGTTTTGTTTCTCTTTCCACTTTCAATCATTTTTCTACCATGCACACAGCCTAGAAGGTACAATAACAATTGTACCTTTTTCAATATAAGTATTTAAGGAATTTTACTTTATTTACAATCTTCTGTTTTTCCCGCACGCTCTCTGTAGCACTTCCACCCCAACTTTTACTCAATTACAACGTGGCTTCCAATCCATCAGTCTCATTACCTTCTTCTTCAGTCTCTGCTTAGTCTGAGGGTCTCTTCTTTCTGCATTCACTCACTTTCTAGGAGTTCAGCCGGTCTCACCTGTATGATGATAGTAAGTTTACATCTTCAGCCCTGACATTTGCTCCTGATCTCAAGAGTCATATATTCTGGGGGTGCCTGGGTGGCTCAGTCATTAAGCGTCTGCCTTCGGCTCAGGTCATGATCCCAGGGTCCTGGGATTGAGCCCCGCATCCGGCTCCCTGCTCAGCGGGGAGTCTGCTTCTCCCTCTGACCCTCCCCCGCCATTCTCTCTCTCTCAAATAAATAAATTAAATTAAAAAAAAAAATAAGGGGAGTTCAACAAAGTATATATTTCTCTGGATAATCCTCAGATAGGCGGGAAGCCTGCTTCTCCTTCTCCCGCTCCCCCTGCTTGTGTTCCCTCTCTCACTGTGTCTCTCTCTGTCAAATAAATAAATAAAATCTTAAAAAAAAAAAAAAGACTCATATATTCTGATATCTTCACTTTGGTATCTAAAAGGCACCTGAAACTTAGTGTGACCAAAACCATAACCCTATACTCTCTACCCTCCACAAAAAAGGGTTTTGCCTTCAGTGTTTTTCATCTTAATAAATAGTAGCGCTATCCATAGTTGGTCAAAGAAGAAATCCTTCAGTCATCTTTTTTTTTTTTAAGATTTTATTTATTTGAGAGAGAGAATGAGTGGGGGGGAGTGGCAGAGGGAGAGGGAGAAGCAGGCTCCCCCTGAGCAGGGAGCCCAACATGGGTTTGATCCCAGGACCCTGAGATCATGACCTGAGCCAAGGGCAGACGCTTAACAGATGGAGTCACCCAGGTGCCCCTCCTTCAGTCATTTTTGACTCCTCTTTTAGACACCCCACATCCACATCCTCCTCTTAAACATATTTTATGTGTTTTAGTATTTTTTAAAATTTAAATACTATAAAAATCCTATGCCATCTCACTTATTCTATCTCTACTACCCAAGCTAAGCTTCCTTTTTACATGAGTTTTTGTAATTCTCTCCCATTCAGTTTCTCTACATCCTGTTTTCTCTTCCCTACCCTGCCTATTTATATCACAAATTGTATCCTCAATTCAATCCCTTTTTTAACACTCCAGTGGTTTCCTTTAATACTTATGATAAAACTCTTGCTATGTTCTATAAGATTTAGTATGATTGAACCAGTCTACTTCTCTAAACTCATTTCCAACCACTTCTCAGTAGCTCCTCTGCTCTACTGACATTGTGAGTAGACCCAATGATGCAACATGAAAGAAATTACATAATAAACAATATTAAAGAATTGTGATATATCAGGAAATTGGGATTCTGGAATATGACCCTTAGGACTAGGTGATTTGAGCTGATTAATGTGCTTCACCCCCGTTCTCCCTCTACCTGCCAATTTTAAACTTGTATGATAAAACAGTGAAGCCAAGGTTACAGGGCTCTTCTGACCTGGTGGATTGCTCCATCTGTGTAAGTCACTGAAAACCTAGGACTTTAGGCATGTATTAGTGAGGGAGGACAGTAACAGGGAGCTATGTCCACTTGCCCTATCATATATCCTTGAGATCATATGCCTCCTTCGCATTACTGTGGCCTGAGTGAGAGCCAAATGATGTATCCTGAGCTGAGTCCAAGTCATCATTCTTGCCAATCCTCAACACCAGACCATCCTTTTATGCTCTGGCCTCATCAATCCCTTGTCTGTTCTTGTAATACAGCAAGAATTCCTGTCCCTGAGCTTTACACTTGCTATAGCCTCCATAATAAATGTTCTTGCTCCAAATAGTTATATGTTTCATTATTTCCTATTTATTCAGGTCTCTGCTTAAATGTTATCGTTACAGAAATGTTTTCCCTGGATTTTGAAGAAACTCTCCCTGTTACTCTACTACATCCTTACTCTGATTTATTTTCTAATGTAATATATTAATATGTTGCTTGTTTACTTATTTAGAAGCTGACTACTTTATTAAACTCCATGCCTTGTTTTTCTCAATGTGGTGTCCCAGTTCTTAAATAGTTCTTAATGCATATAAATTCTGAATAAAAATTTTGTTTAATAAATCCTTTTATTTAAATATGAATCCAACATAACTCACTCTTTTAGTTCCTTGCACTTACAAGCTCCAATGATCTTTATGACTCCTCTAATTTGTTATTACTTCAGAAATTGTTTTTACTGAGAATATCTATAGACTTGAATTCTTAAACACTACTACCTGACCACAACTTACCTTTCTTTTCCCTTATTCTTTGACTTCAAACAATCCTGATCTGCTACTTTATCCAGTCCTTAAATTTCCTAATACCCTTCCCCATTTTTTCTTGGCTAATATGCCACCTCAATCCACCCTCCACACTCAGTCCCTTCTTTTTTTTTTAATTTTTTATTGTTATGTTAATCACATTACATTACATCATTAGTTTTAGATGTAGTGTTCCATGATTCATTGTTTGTGCATAACACCCAGTGCTCCATGCAGAACGTGCCCTCTTTAATACCCATCACCAGGCTAACCCATCTCCCCACCCCCCTCCCCTCTAGAACCCTCAGTTTGTTTTTCAGAGTCCATCATCTCTCATGGTTACTCTCCCCCTCCAATTTCCCCCCCTTCATTCTTCCCCTCCTGCTATCTTCTTTTTTTTTTTCTTAACATATGTTGCATTATTTGTTTCAGAGGTACAGATCTGAGATTCAACAGTCTTGCACAATTCACAGCACTTACCAGAGCACATACCCTCCCCAGTGTCTATCACCCAATCACCCCATCCCTCCCCCCAACCCCCCACTCCAGCAACCCTCAGTTTGTTTCCTGAGATTAAGAATTCCTCATATCAGTGAGGTCATATGATACATGTCTTTCTCTGATTGACTTATTTCGCTCAGCATAATACCCTCCAGTTCCATCCACAGCATTGCAAATGGCAAGATTTCATTCCTTTTGATGGCTGCATAATATTCCATTGTATATATATACCACCTCTTCTTTATCCATTCATCTGTCGATGGACATCTTGGTTCTTTCCACAGTTTGGCTATTGCGGACATTGCTGCTATAAACATCGTGGTGTACATACCCCTTCGGATCCCTACATTTGTATCTTTGGGGTAAATACCCAGTAGTGCAATTGCTGGATCGTATGGTAGCTCTATTTTTAACTTTTTGAGGAACCTCCATACTGTTTTCCAGAGTGGCTGCACCCGCTTGCATTCCCACCAACACACACTCAGTCCCTTCTTTTTATTGTTATTTTCAAATCTTCAACCAGGGTTTTTTACTTGAATTTTTCATTATTTCTTTCAGCTCCCTCAATATGTCAACTTCCACATTATCTTCTTCTGAAATCCCAACCTTGACTAAATTCTACAATCATATTTCTCCTCTTCGGCAAAGCAGGGCTTAAGCACAACAGAAGAACCATTTGAGCAGTTGAGTTTCACTCAAATGGATATAAATTCCCATCTAAACTGAGCCATCAGCATGGCCCAGAAAACCATTTTTGTCTTGTTCATTTCCTTCCATTCCCATTAGCAGATATTAACATCAAGTTATACATCAACCTCACCCTGGATTATTTCACTTATTCTTTCACAAAGGATAAATAAGAGACCAGAGTCTGAAATTCATAAGTGTGTTGCCCTCAAATCACCTAATCATCTCAATATGTAGCCTTCTGTTCCTTTCCTTTCAGTCTCAGAGACAAGTTTGCTCCCAGTGTCTCTCTTCATTGTACTTTGCGGTTCATTTTAAGCCATAATTCTCTGACTTTGACCCTTTCTATTCTCTTTTCTTTAATTCCCCCTCTCTTTTTTACTATTTAAGTTCCAAAATGACTAGTTCCTTCCTATCTGCTTATGCTTCCACCAAATACCGTAACTTGTTAAAATCTTTTTTGACTTTACTTGGATAGTTTATCTTTGCACCCATGCAGAAATTATATACTCCTAGACCAAAGTGCAATGAGCAGGCTCTGTAGGCTCAGTCATGTAAATGAGTAGCACAATTGAAATATCTTCTCGTTGATTTGCATAACTTTTCTGCTCTATAAAATGGATTACAATTAGAGGAACTGTGCCTCTGTATATGAATTCTCTCAACATACCATGAAAGACCTCAAGGAAGAGTTTTGCTCAATCTGAGTGTCATTTTCCAGATATGTTGTTGGAATAATTTCTTAAAACTATATTTAGCATAAGAAAGAATAAATAAATATGTTTTCTATGTCTCAGGGAAAGCTGAAATTTGCTCCCAACCACAAAAATCCCCTATCCATCCTTTACATTTAGGTTAATGCTTATAAAAATGGTTTCTTGTAATAGTGTATCCTCAACAATGTTTTAACCTACAAAATACAGAGGTAGAGACTTTCTCCCAAGATAACAGAATAAAAAAGTCATCATTCATACTGAACATGATCTAGTGGTCAATAAATTAAAACTGGTGTATCTAGCTAGGGACAAATTAAAACTGGTGTATCTAGCTAGGGACCACAGAAGGATCTTCATAAAAGTTTTTGTTCCTTTACTCCTTACCTCTGGCTGGGTACCACTCTGAGTGCATTGCCTATTCCTAATATTGTAAATCATGATAATTATTTTTTTCCCTTTTACTGCTTGCAATAATCAAAACAAAGGTTAATTTCTCAGCACTTATACATTAAAATAAAAAGGATGTGGTAATTTTTAGCACAAATATATTTGTTACAATAAGACTGGTGTCATGAATGCCATTTTGACTCTTCAGGGCTTTGAAAATGCTTTCTCTTCCATTTCTGACAATAAGACAGGAAAGGAAGTTACGAGCTAGTATTCTGCTTGTGAGGCAACATATATTTCTTCACCCTGGCAATTCTACCAGATGTATATTTCTGCAGAATTATAGCTTCCTTCTAAATGGTCACCATCCATCCCCACACTTTTATACTCTCCATTCCCACCCTTGGTCCGGGTTTGGGTCTTGGTACCATTTTTCTCCCATTCTCTAGCACATACATAATGAGACTCAAAAGAGTCATTGGTTTGATTTTTGGAAGTGAGGAAAGTCTGGGAAATGTTACTGTCAATGCAGTCAATATGAGTAACATATGATATTTGTAGTCAAGGCTTTCTAATATGTTGGCAGATCTATTAATCAGAAAAATGAGCATAAATCAAGACCAAACAATGCTGAATGTCTGAATAAAATAAAAATAGGTTTTGCTGCATATAGAAAATATATATATATATATAGTGATTTCAATCACTTAGAAATTTATTTCTCTCTCACACACACACAAAGAAGTCTGAATAAAGATAGTTCAAGGCTGGTAAAATAAAGTCACAGCCATCAGTGACCCAAGTTCCCTCTATCTCTGTTCTGTCATGTTTAGCTGGCACCTCCATCTTGGATTGCCACATGGTCCAAAATCCTTATGGAGCTTCAGCCACCCTATTTGAGTCCCAGGCAAGAGGTAGGAAGAAAGGCCAAAGATATTTTCCCCAATTTGAAAATAATATGGACACATTTTTAAAGGAGTCAAGAAATCTTTTATTTTATTATTTTATTATTATTGCATCAAATCTAAACAAAGTTAGCTTATTTAAAGTAGGATAGTTTAAAGATCATCATTTCCACTTATGGAATATTCCAAATGATCTGAGTATATAACAGTACCCACCCTGTAGTTTTGTGTTTTCTGTAATATGGTATCATTTGCTTTTAACACATGATCTAACAATGCTATTTCCCTAAGAATTCCAGCATCTTTTGTGTATATTAATATTGAAAACCCCTTAAAGAACTGGTGAGCTATAGCTATATAATTTCATGTTAAGTTTAATGATGCATAAAACCACCTAAGTTCTCAGCCCTTTCATATTTAGGCAAATTCAAATGTGTTGTGATTCTGAATTAATGAAATGTAATTAAAATGTTCTGAGACATGCCCTAGACACATTAGCTTATATCTTAAATGACTTGTCATACATTTAGGTACTGTTTCTAAAGGAGTATATAGCAACTAGCTCTGCATATTAATTTAGGCTCTAAAATTCAAAGTTTAAGTTCCACTGAAAATAAGCAAATCAAACATAAACAAGAATTTCAATTAAAATGGAAAATATATTCTGCTTAACTTGAAGCTGTCACTCAAATTCTGAGCATTTTGGATCTTATAAGGACTTATAACTGGCTAGAATTCATTAGACGTTTGCACATAAAGTTTTGAAACAAACATTGCATTCTGGTATACATTTATTTGGAAGGAAATTCTAGGTTTGTCTCCCAAATAAACTCTAGTGAAAATTACACTATTTTCTTTTCTCTTGAGAATCTATGTGTGTGAAACATTCATGACTTGCCATCGATGTTGCAGTGGACATGTATATTAAGAAGAGATATGTTGGGATTTTCCTTAAGTTTCATAATATAAATGTGTTATCTAGTGATCTAAACTTTGCATATAATCTTATTATTTGTTATGCTTTTAACATTTATCAAATGCATCAAAAAACAAACAAGTAAACATTGATAACCATCCAAGTTGATAAGATTTTTTGCATGATTTGCTGTTGAAATCCAAAGGAAAAAATTATAAGTAGGCATGCTGAAAACCTTTTGAAGTTCTCTGAAGTATAACAATAAATTATTTTGCTTAAGTTCAAAACAGTATTATTAAAATGGTCTGTAATTAATCTAATCCATGATATAATTGTCAAATGTACTTCATAATGGAAAAGCTGTCACAGCTTAATTATTACACTTTACTATCTCCTTCACATATTAACTTCAGTGGATTTAATATGAAAAACAGATACAGCAAAGCATAAATGATCAAGCCATCATCAAATTTCTTTGCTTGAGTACTCTCTCTCAAGAATCAGTGGTTCCATAAAATAGGGCTCATCAGAGCTCTTTAGGAAAAATGTTCTGAAAGCTATCCTTCCATTTTGTGCATGTCCCTGGTCTTCTATTTCTTGTTCTTCTATTAAGCCTCAGGCTTCTCCTTGCTTTGGTTCTCTAGATTCTTCCCCATTGACTCCATGGGCTCCAAACTTTTTCTTGATCCACATCATACATTTTCTCCAATTCCTCCATAAAATCATCAGAGATCTTAAAAATAATGGAGCTAATCTAAGAAACTAATTGGAAATGTTAATAAATTTTATGACTTTCAGATTTTTACTTTATTGTTGGGAAATTTACCATTTAATGGGAAACACCAGGTAAGACAAATAAAGAAAAAAGACATTTGCAGGCAAAAAAAGCCTACTGCAGTCACACTTCAACCATGAAGGAACTTGACCATCTCATTTGAGTCTTTAGCTGATCTAGTGAAAACTTTGGAAGCTACATTTTCAAAGTTAATCAGTTAATACCTTAACACAGAGAACATCTTTTTCTGAAGTTCTATGCTTTCTTATTTTGGGGATAGTGATAGATGATTTATGCCATATTGTGTAACTTTATAGAAAACATGGTGAGGAAAATTACACTGAGGACTTTGAATATTTGTAACTGGGAAAAAGTAATATACACAATATCTGGCTTTTTAAATGATGCAGTATATAGAAAGTATAGCCAAAGGTGTTTCATTAACAAAGCAGCTCTTTCAAGGTTATCTATATAGCCCCTTCCAAAATTATCCTGTATAAATCTTAAATCTCAGTGGACATGTAGAATAAGGTGTGCCTACCTACACAAGAGGCATGAATGTCATGGCTGATTCAACCTTATCTAAGAAGCAATAAAGTCATTTTTTTTCTCCTAATAATAATGAATACCACCTCTGGTTGGCTGCCTTGTTTTAAAAAGTTCCTGAGAACATATACTTTTATGTGTAATGATGCAGGAAGCAGCACGAAGAAGATGTCATATGTCTTTTAAATAAAGGTGATAATGGTGGTAGAACAAAATGAAGTTGAAAAGTACACATTATATTCAGAATAGTTTTGTCTTATTTTTAAATAGCCAGTCCTAGTCTCAGTTGGGGCATTGTTTATTTTTATTTATTTACTTATTTTAATTTTTTTAAGATTTTATTTATTTATTTATTCATGAGAGACAGAGAGAGAGAGAGGCAGAGGGAGAAGCAGGCTCCCCGCGGAGCAGGGAGCCCGATGTGGGACTTGATCCCAGGACCCTTGGATCATGACCTGAGCAGAAGACAGATGCTTAACCATCTGAGCCACCCAGGTGCCTGGGGCATTGTTTATTGACTTGGAGACATCTTAGGTTGCCACAGCACTTTAATAGACATGGAAGTGGCCTTCTAAGTGTGCCTGCTGTCTTCCAGTCAGGAGATGTCAATACTTAACAAGGCCCAGGGTTTAGGAAAAAGCCTTAACCTTGCCACATGTCATTACAGTTAGTTAATTCCTGTGACTTCTGTCATAGATTGTGATCATCATTGATATTTTCTGTCTAGAAAATAAAGAAGTGGCTAATGAAATATACTTTTATGAATGGTCATGAGAAAAAAAAAAAATAGTCCAAATCCAGAAGACAGTCATTTTCTCAAGTTGCACTTAGAAAGGCAGGCTGTGGAAATGATTTTCTCAGGCTCCCTTCTGGCCAATTCATGGAACAACAGTAATCAATCACAATTGTTTTATAGAATTGAGTTGCTGGTACCATGTCACAACAAACTGATTAAACTCTCCCAGAAGAAATCATCAACTTTATTGGGACTAATGGTATCTAAGATCTTAAGCTAAAAAGCTGTTTTCATTCACCCTTCAAAGAAAAGTCTTGCTTTTGAAAGGTCAGCAAACCTGACTTAATATTTTCAGAATAGACCTCATCCAGATTGTGCACTCCACCATTCTTTGCATTTTAGGATATCAAAGCATATTGTATTCTTAGTATAATAGTGACAATTAATCTCCCTTTCAAAATATTTTACTAATTAACCCATCTTGCTACAGTGTGTCAAGTTGTTGCCTCTCTTCTCTCACACACATTTAGTTCTCCTCTTATTTTAATATATTTAATATGACAGTCTGCCCTGATCTTTGTTCTTCATTACATGACTTAAAAATCACATATGTGGTTTTAAAACATGAACATAAGCATGATCATTTTTTGATGCTTCATAATTTCTCAGTATGCTGATTACCTGCAAGCAGGACTGGGTCAGACTTTATTAGCCACTATATGATAAAGAGATAATCAAGCTCTCTGTATTCGGGCTCAAACCAATAGAACACTTGTTTTGTTTTGTTTTTTCTCCTTTCTTCTTTCCTTCCTCCCTTCCTTTCCTTTCCTCTCTTTCCCTTTGCCCTCCCCTTTTTATCCTCCTATTCTCCTCTTCCTCATTCTTCTTTATTATGGCTATTGATAAATGATCTGAATAGTTCCTATTCTACACACATCCTTGATCATGATAAATGCTGCAAAGGCCATCTGAGTCCTAGAATCTAAACTGGTTTGTGAAAATTATTCATTATGCATTTTAAAATGTATGCTATTGCCTTCTTAAAATTGACATTTCAATTTTCATAGTTCTTTAGGGAAAATAAAGCTCAAATATGGAGCCCCCACACTCCTAATATTCTAAAAAAGGGCTATCAGTTTACTCTCAAATGAAAATGATCAACTCAATACTTAAAATAACAAAGCATTTGAACAGGGAGATAAAAGGATTGTGATGGTTGATTTTCTGTGTTTACTTGATTGGAACACAAGATACCAGGATTAAAAATTATTTCTGGGTGTGTCTGGGAGGCATGAGGTTAGCATTTGAATCAGAGGACTGAGTAAAGCAGATTGCCCTTCTCAGTGGGATTGAGTATCATCCTATTCATTTAGGACCTGAATAAAACAAAAAGATGGTGGAAGGAACAATTTAGTCCCTCTGCCTGACTGATTGAGCTAGGACATGGGTCTTCTGCCTTCAACTGGGACTTACACCATTGGTCCTCCAATTCTCAGAACTGAGCATCAGCTTTCTTGGGTCTCCAGCTTACAGACAGCAGATCACAGGACTTATCAGCCTCCATAATTGCTGAGCTAATTTCTTATAATATAGCATAATAATATGATATCATAATTCTTTATAATACATTACAAATACATATATTGTGTATTTGTTCTATTTCTCTGAAGAATCCTAATATAAAGATTGTCTTTGTTTTTTAGAATAGTATATCAGACAATTCTTCTACTGGAAGAAGTAGAGACAAAGGCCTGAAAGATCAATCAGAAGACCATTAAAAGTATCTATGATATAATAAAGACCTATGACTATAGCTATAGGTCAAGAAAGAAAATACAATTTTCAAGAGAGATTTATAAAGTATATGCATATAAAATTATAGAAGGCAAATGAACATGTGTAGGAAGCCACTATAAGAGAAAATTTTTTAAAAAGTAGATAGTGGTGAGAACTATAAAAATGCGATGTGTAAGTCCTGAGATCAAGCCCCATGTCAGGCTCCATGCTCAGCAGAGAATCTACTGGAGATTCTCTCTCTCCCTCTCCCTATGCCCCTCCCCCTGCTCTCTCTCTCTCTCTCTCTCGATCTTGCTTTCACTCTCAAATAAATAAATAAATCTTAAAAAAAGAATAATGACATCTACCATTGAGTTATAGCTGGAGAAGGCAGCGAAACTATAATGGCAAATAAATTAACTTCTCATGCAGAAGCAAGACATTTTTGTAGCTATATATATATATATATATCCATACATATATATAAATATGTCCAACCATGAAACAAAACAAGATTAATTTCACAAAGCAATAGATTTCAAACATATAAAAGTACAACCTTCAATTGTATATCAATAGGAGAAAAAGATGTTAGACAGGATCCTTTATGTTCTGTTTACAGACAAGTATAATGATAATACAAAAAACATTAAATGATAGTCACATATATAGTCATAATAATTATAAGGATAGGAAGTAATATGTACATTGCAAGTTAGAGTGTAAAGCATTTTCACTTACATTTTTTTTTTCTTTTTTTTTCACTTACATTTTTATGATATCTTGCAAGGTATGACGAGTGGATTTGGGTGTTTTCCCCATTGTATTACAAATATTAAAGAAAGGGGACCCTGGGTGGCTCAGTCGGTTAAGAGACTGCCTTTGGCTCAGGTCATGATCTCAGGGTCCTGGAATCAAGCCCCACATAGGGCTCCCTGTTCTGCGGGGAGCCTGCTTCTCCCTCTCCCACTCCCCCTGCTTGTGTTCCCTCTCTTGCTGTCTCTCTCTCTGTCAAGTAAATAAATAAAATCTTAAAAAAAAACAAACAAACAAATATTAAAGAAAAACCTAAAAAGATAAAGTGATTTTTCTTGGATTACACAGCTATTGTGATCTCAGGACTTATGGTTCCACCTGCTTTATGTTTAAGTTACAAACATATAGAAGTACACAAATACTGACACATTCCTAAATGGTCCCTTGGGTATAATGTAATCCTTTGTACCAGTTTGTAGGTGTAACTCAGTCACTAAAATGTACATCCTTTGATTACATTTGGCTACATTAATAAGATTTTCTGGATAGAGTTCATGAGCATATTTTGATGTAATCTTTTTGGAAAGACCTTTATTTTCCATTTTAAAGTTCCTTTTTTCCCCCTTGTTGACACTATAACAGTCTCTAAGTTTATTCTAAATCTTCATTCAATAGGTAATAAATTATCCATGTCTCATCAAATCCATGTCTAAAGTAGATGGTGTGGATCTGTGTTTGTGTGTTTGTAATTGGTGTACTTAATATATGCCTTTCTAGCATTCTTTTACTGAATTATTTGTTGCCTAAACATTATCATCATCAGGTGGTATTTATAACATGTTCAAATGTCTATAAGGTGTGCTAAATTAAATTTTATAAAGACAAATGTTTTCTAAGGGATAATTCCAACGATTTTGTATATAAAGACCCACCAACACACAAAAAATGCACATGTATGTGCTATTATTATTTGTTCTATCTTTATTATTAGTTTTTACTTACAGATTTGAAAGGAGGCTGGCTATCAACATCGTCATCACTGAGAAATGTTGTTGATGATGCACCTACCTATGAGAAAAACAAATCCAGGCTTTGGAGCCTGTGACATGTAAGGTATAAGCTTGAGCTGAGGAAGTGTCTGCCTGAATTGGGCATAAATTCATTCTTACTGGATAACCAACCAGTTATGGTTTTCTGTGTGGAAGATATTGCTGGACAAGATATTTCAGGAAGTGTGTTTTGGGTCCCAAAATAGTAGAAGTAAGGGTGAAAAGGATGAATGGCCCATTTTAGTTAGTCTTTATTGCACACTATTTCTCCTTTGAATACTCAATATATATGGTTCATAATTGGCTTGCTTTGTTCCGAGAGCAGTAGTTTTGTTTTTTTTTTTTTTAAAGATTTTATTTATTTATTTGAGAGAGAGAGAGAGCACAAGAGGGGGGAGCGGGAGAGGGAGAAGCAGACTCCCTGCTGAGCAGGGAGCCCGATGCGGGACTCGATCCCGGGACTCCAGGATCATGACCAGAACCGAAGGCAGTCGCCTAACCAACTGAGCCACCCAGGCGCCCCGAGAGAGCAGTAGTTTTAGTGTAAAACAAATGGAGGGATGTCTGGTTGGCTCAGTTGGTTAAGCGTCTGCCTTCAACCCAGGTCATGATCTTGGGGTTTTGCTCAGCGGGGAGCCTGTTTCTCCCTCTGCCTGTCACTCCCCCTGTTAGTACTCTTGCTCTCTCTCTCTCTCTGATAAATAAATAAAATCTTAAAAAAACACACACCAGTGGAAGGGGAAGGATTACTGTTATCTATCATTATATATAAAACTAAATATATATTTTCTGTGTATACATTGTATGTTTGTTTACAACCTTTTACTTTTAATACTATTAATTGTACATAAGGAAATACAGAGTTTTTCATCCCAGATCATGCTTTTGTTTGTTTGTTTGTTTCATTTATATACTTAATAAACTTTAGAGAAAGACAGTTTCAGCATTTTCATAGCTTGAGAGTATTCAAGTTATAATTTATAATCAGACAGTTGCTAAGCTTCACTTATAATGCCATCTCTGTTCTCTTTCCTTCTGGAAATATTTACTTACCTCTCCTTTTAGTTCTCTTACTCATTCATATTATATGTACTTCTGTACGTAGACAGTTTTATTGTTCATAAGAAACTTTCTGAGAGAGAAAAAAGTTCTGTTAAAAGTTCTTTTACTGTCACAATTGAATGCTCTTCTTTAAAAATATTAAACTTACATGCTCATGGTCACAAATTTGTTGGAACAGAGAAATGAATAGTTTATATATGGCTAAAATGAAGAATTAATTTTGAGATACTATATCCCAGTAAACGTGTTAAACACTAGGAAAACTGGTTACATGTAAGAAAATTACATGTGTCATATATGGTTTAATCATTTGACTAATTCCCTCATCTCTACCCTATGAGTATCAGTCTACAACAAGGAGCATGTTTTCCTTTGGGCAAAGGAAAAAGTGGAAAGCAGGTTTTTGAGCTTCTGAAAATAAAATACTACCGCATTATTAGACCTTAATCTAATTATGTGTCCATTTTGTTGGTAGATTTTTCTGGTGGCAAACATTAATTTTAAGATATGATGGTGGGACGCCTGGGTGGTTCAGTCGGTTAAGTGTCTGCCTTCGGCTCAGGTCATGATCCCAGGGTTCCAGGATCGAGTCCTACATCAGGCTCCCTGCTCAGCAGGGAGTCTGCTTCTCCCTTTGCCTGCCGTTCTCCCTGCTTGTGTGCATGCGCACTCTCTTTCTCCCTCTCTCTCTTTCCCTGAGAGATAAATAAATAAATCTTAAAAAAATTTTAAGATATGATGGCAAGTAAAATAAATCAATCAGAAAAAGACAATTATCATATGATCTCACTGATATGTGGAATTTAAGAAACAAGGCAGATGATCATAGGGGAAAAGAAGAAAAAAATGAAACAAGATGAAACCAGAGAGGGAGACAAAACATAAGACACTTTTACTCTCAAGAAACAAACTGAGGGTTACGGGGGGGGGGGGGGGGATGGGTGGATGGGTGATGGACACTGGGTAGGGTATGTGTTGTGGTAAGTGCTGGGTATTGTGTAAGACTGATGAACCACAGACCTGTATCCCTGAAATAAATAATACATATATGTTAATTAAAAAAGGATGTGATGGCAATTCAGATATATAGAACAGAGAACAAGAGAAAACCCTAAGATTTGTTCATATATTCCAGACACCCTGCTCTTATTCATTTACACCTAGCATTTATATCCTATTTCAATTAGTCAGGTAAGTGCTTTATATTTATTTACTCATTCACTTCTCAAAATAACGCTCTGACATAGGTGTATTTTTAAGTATGTTAGATTAAGATTATGCCATAGCAAGTTAATCACCAAATCTCAGATTCTTAATACAAAAAAAAGTGTTTATTTCTGTCTTATGGTTCATATCCAAAGTGAATCCAAAGTGAATTCCAGGTTGGAGACGTGTGGAAAGAGTTCAAAACCAAAGCTGTCATAGCTACTACTCTCTATTCATTGGCCCCAAAGTGACACACATTACTTGTGCCCGCATCTCTTTGGTCAAAGCTAGTCTCTTAGACCCCATAAATGAGGGTAGGGTAAAGAGGGCCACATATGGAATGTTTGGTAAGCACCACTCTATTTGATTCTACTTAGTTCCATGTTTCATAACCATGCCTCTCTTGGGGGCTATGCACATTTATTACTTTTCTTGCTTGAAGTAAAAAGAGACAAATGATTATTTTAGCTAGGATTGTAGTCTCTTTGACAGTACAATGAATGAATATCTCTGCATGGAGTCAATTTTCCAGTTTTTCCAGTTCCAGTCTTTTCAGAAGACTACAATGGACGACTAATGTAAGTGAATCTTTACCTTGATCCTCCTTATCAACTGCCTCTCTTTTTTTTAAACAAAGAGTATTAAAGTCAGACCCTTAATCTGATCTGTACCATAAGAGTTAGTTTTAATTTGTTATTATTTAAAAGAATATTCCACTTCAACTTCTAATGCTTATGTTCTCCAAGTAGTTACAATCTCACCACTGCAATCTCCACATTTCTGGAATCTACACTTTTTCTTTTTATCATGCTGGCAAACTAGCCCATTTCTCCCTCCCTCCCATCTTTCCTTCCTTCCTTCCTTCCTTCCTTCTTCTCTCTCTCTTTTCTTTCTTTCTTCTTTTCTTTCTTTCTTTCTTCTTTCTTTCTTTCTTCTTTCTTTCTTTCTTTCTTTCTTTCTTTCTTTCTTTCTTTCTTTCTTTCTTTCATTCTAATCCCAGTATAATTAACATACAGCATTGTGTTAGTTTCGGGTGTATAAGATAGTGATTCAACAATTCTATACATTAAACAGTGCTTATCATGCTAAGTGTACTCTTCATCCTCTTCACCTAGTTTTTCCATTCCCCCACTCACCTCCCCTCTGGTAACCATCAGCTGAGTCTGGTTTTTTGTTTGTCTTTTTTTTTCTTTGTTCACTTATTTTGTTTCTTAAATTCCACATATGAGTGAAGTCATATGGTATTTGTCTTTCTCTGACTTATTTCACTTAACATAATACATTCTAGATCCATGCCCATTTCTTTCTTATAACACTTTGCAAACACAAGCAATTTAAAACTTGCACAAACTAGCGGTGCCTGGGTAGCTCAGTCAGTTAAGCAGCTGACTCTTGGTTTCGGCTCAGGTCGTGGTCTCTGGGTCCTTAGATTGAGCCCTGCATCAGGCTCCATGCTCGGTGGGGAGTCTGCTTGAGATTCTCTCTCCCTCTCCCTCTGCCCCTCCCCCCTGCTCATGCTCTCTCTCTCTCTAAAATAAATAAATAAATCTTAAAAAAAGAACTAACACAAACTAGTAAAACTTTGTTTCCCCACCTCCTCTCCTATAGCAATAAGTTCTTTAGTCACACAAGTTCTCTGTCCTATAATTTTAAATGACAGTTTAACCAAATCGTCACTGCATAACAATGATCTCTTTCTTTTGAACCTCCAATATTAGTTTCTTTGCTATCTGCTCCCAGCTCCAATAAATACCATAATCTATGTTTTTGTTCAGAAAATACTTTACTTCCAGTATCAACTTTGGTAGTACATAGTAACAAGATGGGGTGTCAACTCTTATTATCATCTACCAAACATATCCTGGTCTGGAACCCCTCTTTGACCACTCCTGAAACTCTTGTGACCTCTTTGGTTTCATCATCAATCCTACTTCTTTTCTTACTCTACATCCTTTTGTATACATACACACATGATTTTTTTTTTTAGTGAGCTCTACAATTTTTGTCAGAATAGCTATTACATAGCTACAACTATGAAAAAACTAAGGTACAGAGTTGTTAAATCATTAGCCAAAAGTCACACAGCCAGTGAAGAGTGACTCTCCACAGGAGATGGTTATTATTATAACACTATTAATTAATTTAGTTTTCACAACTCTGGTCTTTGGTGTTTTTTATGTTGGGTGTTGTTATTTTACAGATAATGACTCTCAGTTCCAGCTAAGCATCAAAGACAGAATTTAAATCTAAGTATGTAGATTTTTTCACCCCTATCTGACCCCACAACATCAAATATTCCCCAAATTGGAATCAGAAAATATGTTCTCCTTCCTAATATCTGCTGCTCTCCTATATTCTCTGGTCAGGTTAATGACCCCATCATCCACAGAGTCAGTAAATCTCAAAATAGTTGCTTCTTTCTTTTCCTAAATTCCTCTTATTCAATCAGTCACACATTCAAAAGGACTCTGGCATCTGTACTCACCCTGCAGCCTCTTTTTGTCTCTGTCTTTTCTGGTTTAGAACCTTATCTCCTATTTCTGTTGGAATAGTGTAGGGGCATCCTGCAGTCTTACCTGTTTATAGTCTCTTCCTGGAAGTTATAGTTTTAAAATAAAGATTTGGTATATTATTTCCCTTTGTAAAAAGCCATTGATTAATGAAATAGCAGAAAGAGAAACCAAGAAAACTACCCCACTTACAACCACATAAAAAAATAATAAAATACCTGGGAATAAACTTAACCAAGGAGGTAAAAGACCTGTACTCAAATACTATAAAACACTAATGCAAGAAATTGAAGATAACATAAATAAATGGGAAGATTTCCATGTTAATGAATTGGAAGAATCAATATTGTTAAAATGGACATATTTCCCAAAGCAGTCTACATATTCAATGCAATCCCCATCAAAATACCAACAATATTTTTCATAAAGCTAGAACAAATAATCATAACATTTATATGGAACCACAAAAGAACCCAAATAGCCAAA
Organism: Phoca vitulina; assembly: GCF_004348235.1. Classification (NCBI taxonomy): domain Eukaryota; kingdom Metazoa; phylum Chordata; class Mammalia; order Carnivora; family Phocidae; genus Phoca; species Phoca vitulina. The sequence continues at coordinate 49,429,676 of NW_022589708.1, forward strand.
GCAATCTTGAAAAAGAAGAACAAAACTGGAGGTATCACAATCCCTAGATTTCAAGACAAAGCTGTAGTAATCAAAACCATAAGGTACTAGCATAAAAAATAGACCCATAGATCAGTGGTACAGAATAGAAAGTCCAGAAATAAACCCACACTTATATGGTCAATTAATCTACAACAAAGAAGTCAAGAATATACAATGGAGAAAAGACAGGCTATTCAACAAATGGTGCTGGGAATACTAGACAGCTACATGCAAAAGGATAAAACTGGACTACTTTCTTACACCATACACAAAAATAAACTCAACATGCATTAAAGATCTATTGTGAGACTTGAACCATAAAACTCCTAGAAGAAAACAGACAGTAACTTCTTTGACATTGGCTGTAGAAATATATATATCTCCTCAGACAAAGGAAACAAAAGCAAAAATAACCTACTGGGACTACATCAAAATAAAAAAGCTTTTGCACAGTGAAGTAAACCATCAAGAAAGCAAAAAAGCAACCTACTGAATGGGAAATGATATTTGCAAATGATATATCCAATAAGGAATAAATATCCAAAATTTATAACGAACTTATACAACTCAACACCAAAAACACAAATAATCTGATTAAAATTGTGCTGAGGGCCCCAATAGACATTTATCCACACACGGATAGCTGACAGACACATGAAAAATTGCTCAACATCACTAATCATCAGGAAAATGCAAATTAAAACTGCAATAAGATGTCAATTTACACCTGTTAGAAGGGCTAGAATCCTAAGCATAAGAAACAACAAGTGTTGGTGAGGATGTGGAGAAAAAGGAAGCTTCATGCACTGTTGGTGGGAATGCAAATTGGTGCGGCCACTGTGGAAAACAGTATGGAATTTCCTCAAGAAATGAAAAATAAAATTAGCATATGATTCAGTAATCCTACCAGTGGATATTTACCCAAAGAAAATAAAAATACTAATTTGAAAAGATATATGCACCCCTATGTTTACTGCAGAATTATTTACAATAGTCAAGATATGGAAGCAAACCAAGAGTCCATCCATAGATGAATGATAAAGAAGGAGTGATACATACACACACACACACACACACACACACACACACACACACACAGAGGAATATTATTCAGCCATAAAAAAGAAGAAATCTTGACATTTGCAACAACATAAAGGACATAGAGAATATAATGCTAAGTGAAATAAGTCAGTCAGAGAAAGACAAATACCGTATGATTTCACTCAGATGTGGAATTTAATAAACAAAACAAACTAACAACAACAACAACAAAAAAAAGACAAAAAAATAAACATATACAGAGAACAAACTGATGGTTACCAGAGGGAAGGTGGGTAGGGGCATGGCAAGATAAGATAAAAGGGATTAAGAGTATACTTATGGTGATGAGCACTGAGAAATGTATAGAATTGTTGAGTCATTGTATTGTATATCTGAAACTAATATAACACTGTATGTTAATTATACTTTAATGATAATAATAAACACTGATAGTGCCTTGTTTCTTTTTGCTATAAAATACAATCTAAATTTTAGTTAATTAGAGTGTATAGTCACCCTCAACTGAGGTGGGAAAGGCTATTGTTGGAACAGGTTTCATAAAGAAATATCAAGTTTAGGACACAAAACATGTGCATAAGACATCAAAATGGAGCTCTCAAGTCAGCATTTGGATATATTAGTCATTATGATATAGATTTTATTGAAATCTATGTAAACAAAATTAAAGGGAATGAGCACTGAGAAAGAATGCCTAGTGAAGTAGGAAGAAAACCAAGAGAGAATGGCATCCCGGAAGACAAGGGGAGTGTGTTGAAAAGAGGATGGCTTAACTAACTTTTTCAAATACTGCTGGTAGGTCAAGTAATATATAATATGTAATATATAGTGTTATGATATAATAATATATGATATACATTGTATCCTAAATATGTATATATTCAGAATTGAAGCTTGAATTTACAAAGTGCCCGGAATAGAAGTTTTGGCAAACCCAGGAGTTCTGAAGCTTGATTGAAGTGGGCAGCAGAGGGAATTAGATGAGAGGAAGTGGAGGTGCGAAGTATAAACAACCATTCTGAGGTGGAATTTTGATGCCAGAAAGGAACAAAGAAATGATGTGGTAGCTGCTAGGTGAAAGCAGATTAGGTGATCTTTTTAAGAAGGGTGACATATATAAAAGATGGAAGCTTCATCCTGATGGTAACAGTTATTTTTAAGAGAGAATTAATGATGTGAACAAAATGGTGATTAGGAAGGAACCAAGGGGTGGGGTGAGGACCCAGAATCCTATACCACAGTGAAGATACTGCCTTTAGATAGAAGCTTGGAAATTGCATCAACAGTAAAAGAGAAAGGGCAGAATGTGTCTGCAGATACTGTAGGCCGCTAGGTATGGTAGCCATCATCAGTGGGTGCTCCCTCCTGATAATTTTTTATTTCTTAGTGAAATAGGAAGTAATACTACTAGCTGGAATTAAGGTAAAGAAGGGAATTGATGAGTGAATGGGAATTTATGAGTGAGGGTATAATATGAAATAAGTAACTTTCTTTGAATTTTTAATTCTTTTTTTTTAAGATTTTATTTATTTATTTGACAGAGAGAGGGAACACAAGCAGGGGGAGTGGGAGAGGGAGAAGCAGGCTTCCCGCTGAGCAGGGAGCCCGATGCGGGGCTTGATCCCAGGACCCTGAGACCATGACCTGAGCTGAAGGCAGATGCTTAACGACTGAGCTACCCAGGCGCCCCTGAATTTTTAATTCTTGTGTATATCTTTAGATCATGAATAATGTGTCTACTAATTTTATATCCTCAGCACATCCAAGTATCTAGGACATGACAGACTAATGATAATAATAGCAATAACAACACTAAAATAAAAATAGCTTACATTTCTTAGGTACTTACTATTTACTAGGCACTGCTCTGAGTGCTACATGTGAATAACTAATTTAATCTTCACCCAAAAATCTGAGTTAAGGAACATAATATCCCATTGTACAGATGAAGAAATCAAGATATTAAGAATGAGATCTTACCCAAGATCACACATTTAAAGGGAAAAATTCGTAAAATGAAAAAAGAAGAAAGAAAGAAAGAAAGAAAGAAAGAAAGAAAGAAAGAAAGAAAGAAAGAAAGAAAGAAAAAGAAAGAAAGAAAGAAAGAAACTGTCTCCAATATGAATACATTGCATTAGGACTCCGGGAAGACTGAGAGACTTCAGAGGTCAATGTTGAAGTATCAGGCACTTTGGTAAGCCAGGATGCGACATTTGGCAACAGGATTTAAGGATGCCAATGCCGCTCACATCACCCCGTAAGAGGCCACATATCTAAGCTCTTCTTAAGGATGTTTCTGTATCTGTAAACAAGCACCAGGGTCAGTGTGGTCAGATGTCCCTCACAAAACAAACTTTTCAAATGTTGTCTAAAGCCATCCAACAAAGAAAAACTAGGTGTGTTCCTGGAGGTTAGGGTATGCACCTCAGTGCCTTTGGTATCTCCAGCAACTTGCAAAAAGTAGGAACTTGTTGTTGATATTGATTATAAGGGTGATGATGTTGTGGTTTTTTAAATTCACACCTCTATGTGCAGATAGCAATCACCTTGAAAGACTGATTGCTAATGTTCAAATTGCCTTTTGTGCAAAGCTGACAAATTTTCGACCAAATTGTTGTTGGCTACGTTTTCAGAAAGGTAGATCTTAATAATGACATTTAATTTTTCTTTTTTGAACAAATGAATGAGTTTCAAGACTGTCTCTACAAAGACAGAGCACTATATAAATTCCACATGAAAGCAAGCCCTAATTTAAAAAATAATACCCTAATGATGCCTAATTACTTCCTTGAGAATAAGCAGCAACCTAATTAGTCACCTTTATCTTCATATGCACCTGGAATTGCTATTGTGAATAAAGCATACAAAGCACAGTCCATTTTAAAAACAATACTCTGCAATGGAGGAAACTGAGAAGGTTGGGTGAGGTAAGCAAGATAATTTATGACATGTCATTATATTTCTAAGGGTATTTGATCCATTTTTTAGGGAATTGATAAAATAATTAACAGAGTTTGGAAAACTTTCTATTACAAGTTACACAGAATTTTTTAAGAGCTAAACATAAAGCATTTCCTATAAAGCTAGATAAAATGCAGTTTAAGGAGACAGTGTGTCTATGTCAGACATTTCTCTGCCATAGCAAATGGCAACTATTAACTCCAAACTTTGAGATTTTATCCAGAAAGAACTTGGAAATCTTTTCTCAGTTAGATAATGTTTTCTCAGAAATGGGCTGTGGACAGGATAGATTAACCAAGCTGATAACCCCTCAAATGAGTTTCTGGAGGTGAGCCTTTGCAGACAGAAAGGAAAATAAAAGTTTCCATGTCTTCACCACTGCTACAGTGAATGGCTCAGAAATCAGTTTGTACCATCCTCTATAAAATTCAAAGTGAGAAAGGCAAGGCATATTCTCTCCTTGGTCACTGCAGAAGAGCTAGTCCTCACCTGTATTATTAATACTGTAAATCTTTAGAATATTCAAAGTGGTCATTCTACCCAAGTGGAAACAATTCTACTTCACAGTAAATTATAAATAAATTACCATGGTAGGTAAAAGCAATCTTTCTTATTATTATTGGACATTTCCAAGCAGTTATTTTTTATGTTATTGGGCTTTTCTGAGTAGTTGCTTTTAGAGATACTTTGTTACCAATTGCTTTGTAACAGCTTACCCCAAATTTAGCAATTAAAAAAAAAAACATGCATTTATTAAGACTCAGTGGCTGTGCATCAGGAGTCTGGGAATTGCTTAGCTGATTCCTGTCCTTAGGGTCTCACAGGCTGTAGTCAAAATGATCCAAGGCTGGGTTCTCATCTGTAGGCTCCACTAGGAAAGGATCTGCTTAAAAGCGACGTCTGGTTGTTGGGCAGAATTCATTGCCTTGTAGCTCAGGACTGATAGCATTATTTTTTGCTGGCTGGAAGCTGAAGAGTACCCTCACCTCCTAGAGGCTGTCCAGAATTTCTAGAGACCACCCAAAGTTAGTTCCTTGCCATGTGGAATTCCTCAGCCAGACCACAAAGTTCATTAAGCCAGCAAGTAGAGTCTCTAGACAAGTGGGCTAGAAAGACACAATCTTATATAAAATAGCATGATCACAGGAGTGACCTTCCATCACCCTCGCTATATTTACTTAGAAGCATGTCCCCGCTCCTCACTCACTTAAGGGGAGGAGAGTAAACATGGCCACAAAGACCAGGTAGCAAGGATCTTGGGAGGGTAACCTAGGAACTGTCCAGTCTTGTCACCTATTTATCTTGGGGGGCACTTTTCTTCCCCTCTGTTCCAGCAAATGAATTTTTGTAAATTCTTATCTACCAGTAAGGAATTGTTGAGACTTTTATTTAGGAGATTTCTTTAACCAGTCTGCATACTTAAATTCTCAGTTTTCTATGATGACTCTTATGCTCATTGTCTTCCAGTCTCCTGCCTTTTCCACCAGGACCAAGAGCACATCGTCAATTCAAAAAAAGCAGATTACAGCCGTTTGTAGTTTCTTAACAGCCCCGTATAGTCAAGACAGGTAAGAGTCCAAAAGGCCCGGTTACAGGCATAGCCCTTAGACCTTAGCCAGTCTCTTAATGATGATGATCACACTATTCTTTTTCCTTATTTTCTTTTTAGTGCAACCTCTGCTAACTACAATTCAATTCTTTAGGCTGCTGAATTTCACCTTCCCTTTAGTAACTGGAGGGAGAAAAACTTCTTTAAATTGATCCTTGGAATGGATCAGCTATCTAAGAAAAAGCTTTAGCACAAATAATTTGTCCCAAACCTCTGGATCCCTACACCCTTTTATTTTCAACTAGTAAACTTGGCTTTCAAAAAATTTGATGTTCATGCTTTTATACCTGCCACTGCATCTAGGGATGGCCTGTTTAAAAAAAAATTCTCTCCAAATAAACCACAAATGACTGGAAAATTATTTGGTAAACTATAGGTTTAAAAACATACAAAATGCTATTATTTTCTGATTATTAAGAAAATTATTTTGACATCTAGAATAAAATATATCAGCATATTACTTTAATTTCTATGATGATCACTTATAAGTGATCAAGAATTGCTTACTGGTCTATTCTTAGATATATGTCTTCAGGCCCCATTCTATGCCTCTAAGAAGCACTACACTTCATTCTGAAAAAAAACAATCATCCAGCCTTCTCTGAGAAAAACGCTCCTCTCTGTCTTTATTCACAACATGCGCCTTTGGGTCTTCAACAATTTGATACTGATTTCCGGACTCACTGCCATTGACATTCTCCTCCTCCCCTTCCCACCTGTGCATGTTCTCTAAGCACCTATTGGATATACTTGAAGCATTCATTTTTTTATTTTAAAAGCTGATTTTAGTCCATCATATCATTTCTTCTCACTCCAATCTTCTAATATAATAGCTAGATGAATTTTCTCTAGTGATTATATAATTCTCATCTTGGGTTTCATCTTTATTTAGAGACTCTCTATTTAACACCAATATCCATAAATAATTGTAAGCAGAGTTTTCTTTTCCAAAGACTAGTCTTTTTGTATATAATAATATATTTAAAAATATTATTACTTTAGCTTATGGGTGAAATAGCTCCAACTCTATTTATATGCAGAACACATACATTATCACATCCACAGTTCACTGTAAAATCAAGTTCATCAGCTCCCTTTGCTGTACTTTTATTTCCCTATAGCATATGGCACATGAACCTACAAGCTCCAACTCAGAGTGACTAAGTTGAAAACACACACTTTGGTATCCTTTTCTCTATTGTTCTCCTAATAATACCGACCTCATCAAGTAGACCAGCTTCCCTGGTCCTCATGAGCTTTCTGCCAAGGAACTCTACCAGCACTCTGCCACTTATCTTCAGTCCTTACACTTGGGTCATATTCACAGGCTCTTTACGTCCTGTATTTGGGATGACATTGGTTCATGGCCCCAGATTTTGCTGAGATTTACTTTTAGTAATTAGTAATTCTTCCATTGAAAATGCATAAATTAGGGTGGGGCAATGAGTGAAATAGGTGATGGGGATTAAGGAGTGCACTTCTGTGATGAGCACTGGGTGATGTATGGAATTGTTAAATCACTATCTTGTACACCAGAAGCTAATAAAACACTGTATGTTAACTATATTGGAATTAAAGTAAAATTTTAAAAATGCACAAATTGGGTGCCTGGGTGGCTCAGATGGTTAAGCGTCTGCCTTCGGCTCGGGTCATGATCCCAGGATCCTGGGATCAAGTCCCGCATCCGTCTCCCTGCTCAGCGGGGAGCCTGCTTCTCCCTCTGCCTCTCTCTCTCTCTGTCTCTTCTCTTATGAATAAATAAATAAAATCTTAAAAAAAAAATAAACATAAAAATGCACAAATTATGTGAAAACTTCACTGAGGCTGCCATGTTGCGTAACTCCATGGCATATATATATATTACAGGAATTAGTCCCTGTGGAGTTTTGCAACACGGTGGTCCTGCCTGAGCAGTATCTAGAATATAACCAAGTATAGATGGAGACTTGAGCAACATTTTTTTTCTTTTGCATATGGCCTTGTTCAACTAACTAGCCCATCTTTTCCAATTATCTGTCAGTCATCCCTTCAACTGGACTAGTAAGGTGAAATCTCAGTTAATATTCTGTCCATAGATTTTTAAAAATATTAATTAATTAATATATGAGGTGATCTAGTTATAAATTATTAAATGAAATTAAGAGTGTTGAGGGTTATTTGTAGAATCTAGATGCATACATGGTAGCAGAGAACATTAAAGTCTATGCCACATTTCATGTCTTTCTTAGTCTCACAAATACATGGGGTGCTAAATCTAAAATTGCTGGACTCCATTAACCTTTAAACTTTAAAACTTTAAAACTTTAAACTTTAAAGTATTTTTAGCATTTTATAATTAAAGAATTCTCCCATTTGTTCATTCTGTGGGCTCTAGCTCATAGAGTGAGGATTGTTTCCACATGTCTTGCTCATAATTGTTTACTATAAATTTATATCCATTGGAATTTTATCTATAGAAATTTTATAAAGTCTGGTTCTAAAGTGTATTCCACCAAGAGGATCAATATTTTGAATCTTTTAGATAGTCAAGGATACGATCAACCTGAACCACTTTTATTTTTCTTTTAGGGGTCTGTGGCAAACGTGGTGTGAAATTTTTCCAACTTCAGGTAAATGCTTATGGTTAGAAATTTTCTGAGATGTTTTTCCTCTTTTTCTCTGTTCTATCCAGAGCCCAGCTTGATAAAGTCAAGTAGCCCTCCATCCCCCTCAAGGACATTTCATTCCTTTGATAGAGAATCAGATCAGATCTTCCATTCTGCTTGATACTCAGGCTTCATATCCTGCCACTTTCATCCATTTAAATGAAGGATCTAAGATACCAGACATCCCCAGAGGGCTCTGAAGACACAAGTGCTCCAGTGTTTATCTTGTTTCTGGATTCTTGCTTCATTTTTTCCCTCATACCCCTAACAATTTTCTCTAATTTCTCCCTAAGTCAACTTACATTTAGTTTTTATTTTATATTTTTATTCATAATTTTATGTATCCTATATCTGGAGAGTTTGCTTGGACAATAATTTGCCAAGCTATTAGAAAGAAACTACCCAATAATATTTAATATTAAAATAGATGAATACCTTTTTTTCTCTAGGAATCTTGTGTGTAGGGTATCTAGATCAACTTTGTACAGAACTTAGGGTAATTAAGAAAATCTGCAGAGAAAAAGAAAGAAAATCTGCCTGACTTACCATAATTTTAGTTTAATGATATGGAATTGTCCTTTTTGAGTTCCTAAAGAATATTAGCATTTTCATATGGTTTAATTTAAATACATATTTTATATATATTGAAATGCAATAGAATTAAATCAGTTGGGTTAAGAGAGTGCTAAAATAATAAACCAATTGTTCATTGCAATATATTAAATATTACACAAATATATTAATGTAATCTAATCACAAGACATGTTTTCTTCAGCCTGTTTCTTTTTCTTTTCCTTTTTCTTTTTCTTTTTTTTCTAGTGCTTCTCCCTTCCAACACTCATACCACAGGAGACCGATGTTGAACATTTAATAGTCATACCTTCATATTTTTCTCTGTGCTCACAGAATCATACACAAATATATATATAAACATATGTGCATGTACATATATATAATTTTCTGCATTTCATCATTTAGTATCTCATAAATATCTATCCATCTATGAAAGTCACCAAGATAGCTTCAATTCTTTATCATGGTAGCCTAATTCTCCATATCATTAAAATAACACATTATGTTCAATTATTATATTAATCATGGCATTCCTTTTATAAGATATTGTGTTCCAGCATAATTTTGTTTAAGACAACCACCATTATATACTGATTTAAGAGATATAAGGGTAAATCAGTCTTTGGATAGCCCTAAATATAGTTATTGAAACTATTTGTCAAGATCTGAGTTTTTGAAGATAAAATTCCCATTACTTATTGCCATTTAAAAAGTTTGGCTAGACATGGAAAAAAAACCTAAGGGTCCATCAACAGATAAATTGATAAAGAAGTTGTGATACACACACACACACACACACACACACACACGAATATTCAGCCATAAAAAAGAAGGAAATCCCACCATTTGTCACAACATGGATGGGTCTTGAGGGCCTTATGCTAAGTGACATAAGTCAGACAGAGAAAGATAAATACTATACGATCTCACTTATATGTGGAATCCAAAAAAACAAAACAAAACAAAAATAACAAAAAACCCTTATAGAAAAAAATGATCAGGTTTGTGGTTACCAGAGGCAAGGGGTGGGAGACGGTGATTTGGATGAATGTACAAACTTCCAGTTATAAGATAAATAAGTACAAAAGATATAGTATACAACATGATGACTACAATTAACACTGATGTATGGTATAGTTGGAAGTCATCAAGAGAGTAGAACCTAGAGTTTTCATCACAAGGAAAAAAGAAACTTTTTTCTTTTGCTCTTTCTTTTTTTGTATCTACATGAGATGATGGATGTTAACTAAACCTATTTTGGTAATAACTTCACAATATGAGTCAAATTATTATCATCCGTATATCTTAAACTTATACAGTTCTGTAAGTCATTTATATTTCAATAAACCTGGAAAAAATTAAAGTAAAAAAAAAAAGGCTTGGCTCAAGATTGTGTCTTCTATAGCTTCTGAGGCAAGAAGAGCCAACTTACTCTGCATTTTTCTAATTAAAGATTACCTAGATTTATGACTGCTTGATATTGTTACTTAGGGGATTTTCAATATCAAACAGTTCCAAAATTGTTTGGACAAAAATCTTTTTTTGTTGTTGTTAAGTCAGACTATGTTCTTTGGAGTATAATCTTTGTAAAGTTGGAATGTGTTTTATCTCTGTGGCAATCTCCTAATTGGCATACAGTACAAAAATTGGTGGTTTGTGTATGATTAAAGAATCTGTTAGCAGCTCTATTGAAGTACAATTGACATGCAATTAATTGCAGATGTTTAAAGTGTATAATTATGTCAAAATTTTGACATATGTATGCACTTGTAAAACATCACCATAATCAAAATAGTGAATGCATTCTTCACATACCCAAATTTTCTCATAATCCTCAAGAAACTCCTCTATCCTTTCTTTTTGACCCACAGCTTCTCCTCTCACCCAGGCAACCACTGATTTACTTTGGATCACTATAGATTAATATACATAATTATGGATTTTAAAAATAAATATTAAAGTATGTACTTTTTTGTCTAGCTTCTTTAACTTATCATAATGAATTTGAGGTTCATTTATGTTGTTGCATTCATCATCAGTTCGTTCCTTTTTGTACCTGAGTGGTATTTCATTGTATGGATATATCACAATGTACTTACCACTTTTATTTTTTCATTGATATTTGGATTGTTTCCAGCTTGGTGATATTGCAAATAAAACAGCTATAAATGTTTGCATATGTGTCTTGATATGAACATAAGTTTTCATTTGTCTTATATGAATACCTAGAAATGGAATGGCGAGGCAATATGGTCAGGCATTCCACTGGCAATTTATGAGAATTTAAAAGTTGTACCATATCCTCACTGGTACTTAGTATGGTCAATGTTTTTATTTTAGCCATTCTAATAGTAGTGTGTAACAACACTATGGTTTTGATTTGCATTTCTCTAATGATTAATCATGCTGAGCCTTTTTATGCCTTCATATGAAAAATAAAATATCATCTTTGGTGAAGTGTCTAAAGAATTTTGGCCCATTTTTTATTAGGTTGTTTGCTTTCTTAATATTGAGCTTTAAGAGAATTATATGTATTTTAGATATAAATCTTTTATCAGATATGTAATTTGCAAATATTTCCTCTCTGTCATGGTTTGTCTTTTCCTATCTTAGCAGTCTTGGCTAATTTTGATCAGATTAAACTAATGGATTTTTTCTTTTATGGCTTTTGCTTTGGGTATATGTATATCTAAGAAGTTTTTGCATTACCACAGTAAAAAAAAAAAAAATTTCTTCTAAGTTTTCTTGTAGAAGTTTTATAGTTTTATGAAACACATTTAAGCTTAAGGTCAATTTTGAATTAATTTTTTTATATGGAGCAAGGCATGGATAGTTCATTTTGTGCACGTAGAAAACCAATTGTTCCAGCAAATGTGTTGAAATAACTTCGTTTCTCCACAGAATTGCCTTTGCATCTTTGCTAAAAATCAATTGAATATATACAAGTGGGACGTTATCCAGGCTTCTATTCCATTGATCCTTTCTCTATCTTGACATGAATATGATACAGGCATGATTATTGCAGCTTTATAATAAGTCTTAATGCTAGCTGATAGAAGTCTTTCAACTTTGTTCTTTTTTCAAAGTTGTTTTTACCATTCTAGGTACTCTGCATTTATATACGAATTTTAGAATCATCTTGTCAATTTCTAACAATGCAAAACCTGCTGAGATTTTGATAGGGATCACATTGGATTTATAGATCAATTTAGGAGAAGTGTCATCTTAGCAATATTGAACGTTCCAATCCCTAAAAACAGTATAACTTTACACTTATTCAGGGCTTCTTTAATGCCTCTCAGTGATGATTCGAGCATACAAGTTTTGCATATCTTTAGTCAAATTTATCCCTAGTATTTAATATTTTTGATGGTCCTGCATTTTAATTTCAATTTCTGTATTTTATTGTTTGTACATAGAAATACAGTTGGTATTTTAATAATGAACTGGCATCCTGCAAATGTGCTGAACTACCTTATTAGTTCTGGGTTTTTGTTTTGTTTTGGTTTTGGGTTTTTGGGGGTTTTGTTTGTTTGTTTTTGTTTATTTATTTATTTATTTATTTATTTTATATTCAACAGTTTTTTTTTTACTTAGACAATTCCAAATCTTAGATGCTTTGGCTTCTCCAGACTCCCATCGACACCTAATCAGCTCAGGAAGATCACTAACTAGCCTTTGCCTTTGTTTTCCCTCCCTGTGTTGTTTCTGGAATATTTCTCCACTTAGTAAATTGGGGCAACAGTAAGTTTTCTTGTTTGTTTTATTTCTCCCAGAAAACACTGCCCTTTTTGCCTAATATCCAAAGTCATCTTGAGAATTGTTGTTTTATATATTTTGTCAGTTTGTTAGTTCTTTAAATATTGCATTATATGGATATACCACATTTACTTAGCCTTTAATCAACAGATGGATATTTGGGTTGTTTGTACTTTTTGATTATTATAAATAATGCTGCTATTAACATTCTTATACATAGTTTTTATAGACATATGTTTTCAATTATTTTGAATATATACCTAGAAATATAATTGCCAGATCATATGTTTAATTTTGGAGGATCTGCATAACTATTTCCAGAGTGACCTTTTGTTCCCTCTGCATGATAGCCTGGAAACTTTTTCTACTCAATAAACTGGCTAAATTTTGTAGCAACCATTAACACAAGGTTTATATGACTCTATATAGATGGCACACCTGAATGAGTGGAAATGGATGAAAAAAAAATAGCAGCACTAAATAAATTTCAGACTTTTGTAAAAAAAAGGATAATCTTTTTCATTACATAGCTGACAAACTTGGGTCACACTGCTTTACCTCAGTACTCATGTGGAACAAAACAATGTGAGTACCTAGGCTGGTGAATTTGGTCTGTAATAATATTCTTCTCTAGAGACAAAGAAACTAATAAAATGTCTTTTTCATAATGTCTTCTTTGTAAAGTATGTGAAAGCTTGTCTGTGGCACAATTAAAAGCAGATCTAGAGTTAAGGGAGTACATTTTAAATATTCTCACAATAAATAGATAAGCAAATAAATGGTAACTATGTGAGGTGATAGATACATCAATTAGCTTTACTATGGAAATCATTTCAGATACATACATATATCAAGATATCACATGCTTGCTTTGGCAGCACATATTAAAAAAAAAATTGCAACAATACAGAGATCAATGTGGCCCCTACTCAAGGATGACAAATTTGTGAAGGGTTCCATATTTAAAAAAATGAATAAAATATCATGTTGTACATCTTACATTTATACAACTTATTTTTATCTGTCAATTATACCTCAGTAAAACCGGGGGCGGGGGGCGGTGGGGAGATGAACTTAGAATTTCTTGTTGCAAGAAATCCAGACTTTAAAAATGTCTAGGCTAGCTTTTAAAAAGGAAAAGGAAATTGTACTGGCTTAATTATGATCGAGAAAATTAGTGATTACAGTTTGTTGAAAGAAGTTGAGTAAAGTAAAGGAATCATGCATCTTTGTTTCTGACAATAGGGAAAGGTAAGAAAAAGAGTGCTAAAGAGTAGTTGTAAAACATAGATGATTTTCCAAATCAGTCCACCCATAGTACTATATATTGATCAGTCCAAGTGTTGTAAGTCTTATCTTGGGGTTAATCTAATTGTAAACTATATATTAGGTTTTGGTCATACTCCAGTTGAATATCTGGAAGGACACATGCAAATGTTTGTAGAATGTTAAATGATTGGAAATGTTCAGAAAAAAAATATTTCTATTGTCTTAGAAGAGGGAAAGAAATCCATGTTATATTGTTGAAATAGAATGTGTGAAGTCAGTGAATTCAGAGGAATAAATGTCTGGTTTCCAAAGAAATGGAAAACATAAGGATGAGCAATTTTCAGAATTATAAAGAATGAGGTAATCTAAGAATCTAGTAAGAGTTTATTCAAGCAGAGTTAAAACCTCAGTAAAGGCTGAAACTGTACTTGTCCATTCCCTGTTGCCTCGGCAGTAAGACTTTCCCTCCCACCCCCTCCATTTTATGGTAAAACATTATAATAAAACAACCCATGTGCAATGTAAAAAATGTATTAATTACAGGGGCACCTGTTTAGTTTGGATAGCTCCACATTTAGGGGGAACTGGGGGAAGAAATTGGGAGGGGTTTGTGATATAGAAAATAAATAATGCCTTGAGGAAAATAAATTTTTATGTAAAAGAATTTAACAACACCCTACGACATTAAAGGGAATTTTTGTGTGTGCTATATATCTAGTTACTCCAGTCCAAATCTATGTAAGTGTAAATCATGTGATTGTGTGTCCACATTATAATCATTTGTTGTTGGTATTTCATCATCTTCAGAAGGCATCTTTGAATTTGGAAAAGATGGACACTCATGCCTACCGCACATACTATTTTGCATTGGAAATCTCTATATATCAAATCCTAACTATTATGGCATAAATTCCTTGAGTACAGACACCATATTTTCTACAACTGCTTAATGTTGCATGAGGCTTTACACATAGTAAGTGTAAAATAAAAATTTTTGAAGCCTAAAGAAATAAATAGATTCAATTTTAGGACATCAAATTCTACATGCAAAAACTGAACATAGCAACTCAAGAAATATTAAATACATGTATTATTGCATTTTACAAAAAACTTTAAAATTATGCTGTACAACTTGAATAAAAAATACATTTTCTTCCAAGTTATCACATCAACTTAAGCATATAGGTTGCTAATGTTATATTCAAACCAGCTAAAACATCTGTGTTCCATTTTTTCCCCAAAACACAATATGTAGAATTTTACATTGAAAGGGGGGGAAGACAATTGACAGATAAGGGAAGGGAATGACTGACTTTCTTTACTAAGTGTCCGGATGGGCAGAGAAAATTTTGGCACTCCTGGACAGGTGATGACATCTAAAGTGATGTGTCAAAGTGTTAAAACAAATGAGAAATGAATATGTGATTCAAATTTCTTATAAATACATGCAATAAAAATTTCTCATTTTAAAGCATTTCATTGCTTCTATGATTAACTAACTGTTCTTTCCATTTTTTTTCTTTTTTCCTTTCTTTTTTGTATCATTACTTTCAGCTCTACATATGAAATCCTAGCCCTAGAAATGCCTTAGAGATATCTCATAGATGGATAGGAAATTGCTAACAATGCAAGCCAACTTGAAAGGAAATAACAGAAATAGGTCATGACCATGATTATCATAGCATATGTTGCCCAGAGCTTTATCCTGCCATCTCAAGAACCTTCTGCTAATAGGGCAGAACTGTCAGGCAAGGCCATCATATCAATCTTATTTTACTTTAATGCTGCTGTCCCAGGACTTCTGCTTTACAAAAGATATTTCAGGGGTGACTCAGCTATGTTTATGAGATTAGCAAGAGTGAATGTAAATGTTTGGACTGGGAATTTAGCCCTACAAATAATCTGAGAAAGAGAAAAGAATTAAAGTCTCAAATGATGGCAATTTTCCATAATAACTTTACCTCCCATGGTAAAGATGTAGTCTAAAGAATGAAGAAGAAAAACTTAAAAAAAAAAAAAAAAGAAAGAACGAACCAAGAAGAAAACATCTCCTACATTATTTGATAGATTCATTTTGAATACAGATTCTACATAACTGAAGTACAGTATGTAACTTCATTTGAATATTACTGATTACTGATACTCATACTGACCAGAATCAAGAATATTATGTTAATCATGATAATGCCGTTCTCATTCACTGATGAGTGAGAAAGGCATTGGTTTTGGTCTTATCTATTTGGTTTTGGTCTTTAGATCTGGTAATTACTTTCTTACTGCTCATTACTTGGATTACAAATAAAACTTAAGCACACAGATATTGTTCTGATTTCATAAGTGGAGAAATATAGGTATTAATTAGTAGCATCTTCCACTGACTGGTGTTAATATTTCTTCATGGTCAATAAAATTTTTTTAAATTATTTCCTGTGAAAGCATTGCTTAGTTCTCAACTGAAAATACCTTATTGGTGGTGGTTAAACTATTTTCACCATACTATACTCCTACAAGGTTTCATTTCATTTTTTCTGGTTATTATTGTCATAATCAGTCTCAGATTTTCTACATTGTAAAGAAAAATACACATATTTGTTTATTTTACTATCAATTTCAAAACAAAAGAAAGGGCAATTATGTAGTAAAGAACAATCTTTGCTCTTTTTTTTAAGATTTATTTATTTATTAGAGAGAGAGAGATCACAAGCAGGGGAGAAGGGTATAGGGAGAAGCAGACTCTCCTCTGAGCAGGGATCCCAATGAGGGGCTCGATCCCAGGACCCTGAGATCATGACCCGAACCAAAGGCAGACGCTTAACTGACTGAGCCACCCAGGCGCCCCAATTGTTGTTCTTTCTGATGACAAAGTATCCCCCAGAAATTTGTTTTACTTTAAATAAATGCAAGAGTTTATTCATGTCTAGCACATGGCAGATACATTATGGAGATACATAAAACTATTTGTCTAAAATGTGTTTTCTTGCTTGACCTTCATCTCCTTTCCTCTTAGCTGCACTTTACTATCACTTATTCTTCTTGCCGGTCCCTTTGAGATAGATATTTTGACAATCAGTGAAGCCTGCTAGTCTTCAAAGAGTCTGCTTTCTTAATGTGGATGAGACTTATCTTCAGGGCACAAAAAGCATGAGGTTAATAATTTGAGGACTAATGTTTGGGAGATATAGTGCAATAATTTATAATCATAAACTGATGCTATAGCTCAGATCAATGTACTTAATTAGTGTCCCTTAGAGTCTGAACAAATGGACCATGTGACAGATGAATTTCTATAGGGAGAGAGAAAGAATCTCTTTTAATAAGCTAGAGGGCAGCATGATTCCCTGAAAATCTGAGGCTGAGGAGATGAAGAAATCTGAATATGGAAGCCATGACATGGGAAATGATAGGCTCTGAAGACAAATTTCACCATTTCAAAATTTGGTCTGGATCAAGTTCAGTTTGTGTGGTTCAGCAAGCAGTGCAAGTGTCTTTTTTGCTGATGCATATTATTAGACATAAATGTCAAAAGATTTGATTAAAGAAAAATGGAAAGGGGCAAACATCTCTAGAAACTCTCCTTTGAAATAATGACCTCCTTGCCTCTTCTCATTAATTTTAAACCACCACCACCACAAAGCAACAGAAGCTCCATTTATCTAGAGTCTGGTGGCTGGTAATTGACATTTCTCTGAGGGTTCATCAATTTTAACCTTCTCAGGAATAAATAAAAGGCCTCTGCTTGACTCTAGTAGTCTTATAATTTATTAATTTATTCCAATAATATCCAATTACCAGAAGAAGGTATTCTGTCAACACCTTCACCCCCAAAAAATGCCTTTCCTATATTCTCATCTAGCAAACTGAACCTAGTCGGTATTAAAACTATTGAAATAATGACTGAGTTAAAAAACTAACGGAATATGTTAAATGTGGCACAAAAGAGCATTTGTTCATTTAATTTCTTTTGAAAAAAAAAGTAACAATATTCATTTAAGAAGTCTAGATACCATTTATTTGACCCAGAAATGCCACTACTGGATATTTGTTTTCTAGATACACTGTATATGTGTGAAAAGACAAATGTAGTAGGATGTACAAGAGAATTGTTTATGATACCAAGAGCGTAAACACAGTGTAAATGTCCTTCAGTAAAAAACAAGTTGAAAACATGTTACCTCCACAAAATGGAAACCGTGCCATTTACAAAGACTATGTATTAGAGGGGGTGTGTGTGTGTGCATGCACACAACATATATAAAATGTATGTAAGTATGCGTGATGTTTATATATGTGTATATAGTATGGATATATACCATACAGATGTATATATCATGACACACACAAATATGAAAAGATCTCCAAAATATGTCAATTTAAAAATGCAGCATACAGAACAGTATTACATGCTATACATGTCTATCCTAGAAACCATTCAAATTTCTATCAACCAAGATGTGAATAAATAAATTGTGTTCTGTTATATGACAGAACACCATACAGCAAAGAATGATGTAGGTATAGCTATGGCAAAGAAAATGAATGAGGTCTAGCTATGTATACAATATGCTTGAATTTGAAATACTTTTGAACCAAATAAAAAAGACACCAGAGAATATTTTTAATAAAATTCAAAAACAGGCAAAACTGAACCATAGAATTTAGTTATCATATGTTGGTGATAAAATAAAGGAGAAAATGAAGTGAGCATGATAAAATTCAGCTTTGTGATAGCAATAAAGACAGGTAGATTGTCATTTGCAAGGACTGTGTGTGCATGTTTGCGTGTGCTTGTTTGGGCAATGTTGTAATTATTGAATTTGGTAGTGATTAAATTGTAGTTCATGTTATAATATAATTCATTGCCTATATTAATATTTTATACACTTTGTATATGTGGTATTTAGTGATTAGCAAAATACTAATATGAAATGTAAGGTGATAATCAGTATGCATATTATATTTGTGTTAAGGGGAATGTGTGGTATATTTACAAATGTCTGTGCTTATGTATACATAGATGATTTTGTAAAGAATAACGAGAAAGTTGAAAGGAGTGGCTACATTGGAGGAAAAAAAACATAGTAAAACAGAAATTGTGCCCATATTGTCATCAGGCAAAACACTACCCTGGTGAATTTATTTTTTCCCTTGAAGAACTGCTTTTTAATTATTTGGTAGAAGGGCTAAGCTTTTGAAAATATGCTTTTCTTCTTTTGTTAAATCAGCAAAATATCAGGTATTCTTGGTTTTTCTCAATTTTGTAAATATATTTGAAGTCTAGTCTAAAGAAGTTTTCAATTAGCTACTTTGAAATATTTGGTATTAATCAAGTTCCACTACATAAACTTTTATAATATATCGCAGCCCTGAAAACAGCAAATTGACCTAACAGCACCAAAAAATGAATTAGCCAAATGAATTGAATGAATTTATTAATTTCTAATTGTATCCAAGTTACAATTCTTAGTTTATTAGGGGAAAATAACAGCAGAACAAAAAGCAAAACAAATATTAAAAATAAAATACTGTTATTGTAATAAATACATGCAATTACTTGTAAGCTGGACAAATCTTTTCTTTTTTTTTTTTTTTAAGCCACAGAATACATTTATCTATTCAATGATAATGCATTTGTTTGCATTGAAGAGGATAACCCACCAGTCTCTTACTTGGCTTTTACACTCTATTGCTTCAGTATAAGGTGAGAGGTGATTCAGCGGACTCTTCATCCCTGCGTTCAGACTTCGGGGAAATCTGAAGGTGTCTTCTGAAATCCGAAGTCTATTCTAAACTTGTTTTATGAGAGCGACACACAATAAGTAGTGATGAATGAGTTTCTCCTTGTGGTCATGAACTTTTGCAGAAATACTCCATTAAGTTTAAATCTTTTGAAAATATCGTGCTTCGAAAAGGGGCTAGCAGAAATGGAAAGTAATCCTGTATATCTTAAGGAGGTGCTTCAGCATTTCAGTATATGGTAAAAATTTGAAAACTTTCTTTAGGTTTAACTTATACAGCTATATCATTCCAAACTGCACTGTGGTCAAAAGTCCATATTAACATGGTCCCTGTTGCTGATTAAGATTCAATAAGCAGCTGAAATAAAACAAATTAGAAGCATGGATCAAAATATGGCTTAGAAACAAATCCAAAATTGCTGTGAGTAGTCCAGTTAATATCTTCAGTAGAATAATCAGTGATTGCTTCTTTGAGATCTCACACTTTCAGTTGCCTGGTCATTTGGCTCTAGATTCCCCAGCAAGGGAGACTGGGAGAAGGCTATCTGAGAATGTGGGAGCCTGTGCCTATGTATACTTTCTTTTGCCTTTTCCCACTCTGAAGACCGTAGTCATTGTTATTCTGCATACAAGAGAGATGGCCATTTTGTTTAATGCTCCTTGTATAAGATGCAGGTTAGGAACTTAGGGAAACTTGGATACAAATCCTAAAAAGGAATCTGTATGTACTTTGTGAATTTGGAAACTGTTTTAAATTTTTAGTCGTTCAGTGTTCTTTTTTTTTTTAAGATTTTACTTATTTATTTATTAGAGAGAGAGAGAAAATGCAATCGAGGAGAGGAGCATAGGGAGAAGGACAAGCAGACTCCACGCTGAGTGCAGAGCCTGATGTGGAGCTGGATCCCAGAACCCTCAGATCATGGCCTGAACTGAAATCAAGAGTCAGACGCTTAACCGACTAAACTACCCATGTGCCCCAATGTGGTTCAGTGTTCTTAGCTATAAAATGAAGATGATCATACTTACAAGTGTGTTTTTTTAAATTAAAAGAGATAATTAATGTGCTATAACAAATATTCAATGTTGATTTTAAAATGTTGATCGGAAGGCAAAAAATTTGTGCAAAGTTTGCATAGTAATGATTATGGTCAAATATTAAGAAATATATTTTTCAGGGCACCTGGGTGGCTCAGTCGTTAAGCGTCTGCCTTCGGCTCAGGTCATGATCGCAGGGTCCTGGGATCGAGCCCCGCATCGGGCTCCCTGCTCCGCGGGAAGCCTGCTTCTCCCTCTCCCCCCTGCTTGTGTTCCCTCTCTCGCTGTCTCTCTCTCTCTCTCTCTCAAATAAATAAATAAAATCTTTAAAAAAAAAGAAATATATTTTTCAGTAGAGTATAGCAAGATATATATTAATTTTCACATTAAAAATAAATATTTTGCTTATTCAACAGAAATAAAAATAAAAAATATAATATTAAACATAATGGATTATGCTTACAAAAGCAGCATACCTACATGTACTAGGTGCAAACTAAATAAGAAATGTGCAATCTTCTTATAAATAATACTATAAATTTATCGATGGACATAAAAAAAATCTGAATAAATGGAGCCACAGGGGTATATGGATAAGAAAAGTCAATTTTGTAAAACTGTAATTTCTCCCCCCCAACAAATCTGCAATAGTGGAATAGAGTTCTGATGAGAACCCTTTTCTGGGTTACAAACTGCCAACTTCTCTATTTTCGCATTGCAGAGAGCAGAGAAGAAGCAACCTCTTCCCCGACTCCTATAGGGCTCTAATCCCATTCATGAGGGCTCCACCCTTAAATCTCATCTAATCCTAAATATCTCCTAAAGGCCCCATCTCCTAATACCATTGCATTGAAGATTGGCTTTCACTAGACAAATTTTGAGAGGACACGTTTAGTTCATAACACTAACTTACTGTCTAATATAACTGGTGGCCTTTTCTCATTTCCCATCTTCTTAGCTTCTATCCACATTCCAGCATGTTCAAATCCATTCCTTCTTAAAACTTTTGTTTCTCTCCTTCTCCCTCTGTCTGTTCTCTCTGTCTTTCTTGAAGCACTGTGCTTAGTTGATTAGATTGTGTTCTCTCAGGTCAGACAGGGAATTATATAACCTTTTAATATCGACCAGTTTTGGTAATTTGGGCAAGTTAATTAATTTCTCTGAGTTTCATCATGAATTTGCTAATAGTTATTTCATCATAGGCTTTAAAGAAATTTAAAGGATTTAAAGAAGTAGCACATACAAATAACATTCATACTTATTAACCCATACTAGGTGTTTGATAAATATTATTAGTTTTCATTACTAATCTATAATCTGTTAATTTTTTTTTATCAATGGTAAATGCATTTGCAAAAGTTATGGCTAACTCAGTAACAATTAATTTAAATAAGTAAGTCCTGAATTTATCCCACTTAAAAGAAATCTTAAGATAGATATTCAAGAGATGGCCTAGAAATTCAGTAATATACTCAAGACTCAAGCTCATTCTACCTTTCCACTCAATCCGTTAAATATGTAGGCCTATAGTTGCCTTCTTATGGCTTCACTGGTTTCATGATGGATACTGCATCTTCAGTATCATGTTCCCTTCTCAATTAGGAGAAGAATGAAGGATAAAAATTCTTGTATGTGAATAATTTTTCCTTTAAATTTGGGAAGTTTCATCTTATCCATGTATTTTTATCTGGATGATATTAGACAGTACTACATCTTATGTCCACCTCTAGCAACAGGGAATGTTGGACTGTTAAGCTTCCCAGGAATATAAGAAGGCCAGTAACAAGGGGGAGACCAATTGGCCTTTGCACAGCTATACCATGGTGACTGCCATGGCTTCCATGACAGAATGGTATGCTGGCTTTCCTCCTTGCTCTCCAATTGCAACTTATCTGACTTTTTACTCCTATTGTCATTCATCTCTAGTTCTTCTGAAATCTAATTGCACTTTACTTTGAATTACAATTCAAAGTGTATAAACCTAGTTTATAAATTAATAACCATCTTATATTTTACCATTGCCCTGCAAATGGTAAACTCACTTCATCCCTCACCATTCTTCAAATAACTTTAGCACCTTGGCCTTGACATTTTTCTTGTCTTTGAAGCCAGCTTCTTCACTTTATAAATTGATAATGATAATGTTACCCATAGAGGTGGTGTAGATAATAAAAGTGATAAAACCTGGCACATAGGACAGACTGAACAAATCTGCCTTGGTTTTACATCAATCAAATAATACATTATTTCTCTAAGTAGCATTTTAGCATTCTGATTTGAACTATATATATATATATACATATATATATATATACATATATATATAATAAATTTGAACTAGGACTTAAAGTCTTTATTATTTCCATGAGGATATAGTGACTTATCATATTCATTGTCTAAAAAAAATTATAAGTGATTTTAACCTATTGGAATACTGTGTCCCAAAGTTTCCAGTTTTTACGTTTTTCGGAAGGAAGATGTTTTATGGGCCTGAGAGGTAATAGACAGGAAACCAAAAAAATAGTATGTGGACTCCTCAAATATAAACACATTTACTCCAATACACCAACCTCAATCATAATTATTTATTTTCCCCTGGAGTACTATCACACCTGTTGAGATGCTATGTTCAATAATAAATGATGTCTGGTGTGAAGACAAAAGGAAATTGTAGGTGATGTGCCAATCTTTAGGACAAACTAGGAAGATAAGTGCTGTGAATTTTGAAAGAATTGTGGGGAAATGAGTTGTTTGCTCATTTTCAAGCTCATCCCCATAAACATATGCAAATATCTTAATTTCTTAAAAAGCTGAAACTACAACTGATGGTTTGACATTTTTTTCTGACAAATTGCTATTAAAAGTCAGGCAACTTACTCTTTGATTTTTAATAAGATGTAAAATATTGAAAATAAAATATTTCACACTTCCATGTTTTGTTTAATACTCCTCATCTGAAATACTCCCCTGCTTTCCTTGAACTCATTTTTTTTCCCTAGAGTTAGGAAATCAAAAAACATGCTCCTCCATTGAGTACATCAAGCTTCCCTTTGCAAGCAGTACATCCAACTCTTTCCTGATATTTGGAGTTGTACTGACCAAATTAATACCTAGTATATGCCACCTTAGATTTTTCACTGCTGTTTCGAAAGCGTTAATCTTGTCTCTTTTCATCTCAGACTCTGTGCACCATTCTGCTAAACTTATTTCCTCAAATGATCAGTGTTCTCTCTTACGGTCTAGAATTTGCTTACATGGTCCCTTCTGTGTGGAACAGACTTTTCCCTCCTATTTACATGGATGACACCTATTCAGTCTTCAGGCTGCAGTCAAAACGTTACAACTTCCAGAAGGCATTCTCTGACCTTCTACACTACTTAGGTCTCCTGAAATATGTGTCCCTAAAGCTCTCTTTATTTCCTCTATCATAACGCTAATCAAAATTGGTTATAAGTATGAATTTAATCATCCGTCTTTTCCAGAAGCTCTTGGAGGCAGAGACTGGATCTGTGTTATTCACTGCTTCAGATCTGCCACTAGTACTGTGTCTGACAGAGAGATGATACTTAATAGTTACTGAACTGAAAAAAAAAAAAAAAAAAAAAAAGGATTTTTAAGCGCCCTAACAGCAGAGATTGCAGGCTCTATTTCCTCTGTACCCTCTATATGGCATCCCACAAGATTCTGGAGTATATTAGAAGTCCTCAATACTTATTAAGTTCATTCGAAGAATCTTAGAGCTAGAAGGTGTTTTATAATCAGTCTAACATAAAATCTTCAACTTATAGTAAGTTGCAGAAGCAAAGAACCAAAGACCAGAAAGCTGGTTGGTTTAATAGACCACACTTGAGACCCAGACCTCCTAATCCTTTAATAAGGGTTTTGGCATTTGGGTGGATCTAATTCCAGAGTTAAAAAGTATTGTGTAGCTACCAAAAGGTTACTGTGATCATAATCAAACACCATTTGCAAGTTCTTATTTCCTTAGGGTCAGGGATAATGGTTCATGTTGGATACAAAACTATGATAGAAACTCTCGTAGAAGATTGTTAGATTTTAGAAGTTTGTGGAGATTTTCTACGGTCTGATGCCATTGGTGTAAGCAAAATGACTTTCAAAAATGTAGTTTCTTGTTTCTGTCCTACTCCACCCAAACACGTGTGCACACAAGTACACATGTACAAACATCCCTCTACTATTTGTCCTTCAATTTAGAAACAAAAAGTAAGACAGTAAAATTTGGGCAATTTTTGAGTACATATAGTAATGGTCAATTTTCTGTAATGCTAATTTATTCCCTTGACTTTCAGTTAAATATTACGAGTCATGAATTTATCCTTTGAGGGAAGTAAAGGAGCTATAAAGTACTCTGTAACAGTCATCTATAAAAGTTATCTGAAAGAGTTAAAGTTTCCCTAAGTGACTTACATACCAAATTGTTTAATTGGGCCCATCACATAAGGAAAAAAGATATTCATCAGATACACTTTCTTTTTTCTTTAAGAATGAAACCACAGAACTTGACAAGACATTTTCTGTGTTAATTAAAATTTTGAATATTTTTCCTAACTTAAAATGCTGAACTCTTCTGTAGACGAATGGTGCAATTTCACACATCCATTTCTTATTTTATGCCTGACAATTTATATATATATATATATATATATATATATATATATATATACATATATAAATGCTAAGGATAAAACAAGTCCTTTGCTCTTTTTGCTACACTAAATGTTGCCTATATCTGTTAATGTGTTTTTCTCATGTTTCCAAAACCACAATTGTGGTCTTACTAAGTAGTATCTACCTTTCCGCTTTGAAATTTGTTCTCTGGAATACCTCATGTTAGGCAGAAACCCTGTTATGGTTTATTGGTAAACAGATAAATATTACCATAAAATATATGCCAACTTCAAGCCTGAAGAGTTGTTACAAGTGGAAGTAGTGATAGGTTTTTTTTCCATCCATGAGTGGGGAAATAACTCAGCTTCCACAATGTCAGTCTTCAAATAGCAAAGCAAGATGACAAAATGTGATTTTGTATAACTAATAATTTTATCAGAAATTACAATTTAGACATGTTTAGAACCTAGAAGTCTAATGGGTTGTTTTTACACTGAATAGCTCATGGAAACTCAAATAGATATTGGTAGATATCTGAATTTGACATTTTATGCTGATCACATTTCAAATAGCAGATCTAAATGTAACATGAATTTCTAATTGTGTGTTTGCATATCTGTGTTTATGCATGTGTTAAAGAACTAATAAATTCTCTCCTTCCAAAACCCCAAACATCTCCATCATGAATGCATTAAATTGAAGGAAGAGAGATGAGACTTGCAACAGGAAAAAATTGCATATTGTTTGTACAAATGTGCAGAGAAATTTTTAATCCTTTACCCTCATTTAATAAACTTGTGATGGTAAGGTAAGTATAATTAGAGCTGTCAATATTGAATTCCAAATGTGCACTGCACTATGAATTTAATTTAAATTTCTCTATTCCTACTTTTTCCTTCCCATCACCACTGGGAGAAATTGAAGCACTTGACCGCTGCTGTGGCAAATTGGATCCTAATAAGTATGATGCTTTACTGCTTCTTGTTTTTGCTAAGATACAACTGCACTATTTCAGAAGAACTCACCTGGGCATTAATTCAACAAGAAATATTGGTAGGAGCATTATATTTTCCACGTTTTGATATCTCAGTGAATGACTTGCATATAAAAAGTCGGGCAGCTGGTTTTTATCATTCACTGATGTGCTTGTCATTTCAACCTCAGGTTTGGCTGACTCACCTCTGGGGGCTTAGAAATTATATTCTCTCACTGTTTCAAATTATTTGAGATTACACTCTATCAATCTAACAGTAAAGCATAATGTAACTGCTTAATACGTTTCGATATGAAGGAGTTGATTTAAGAAGCTGTCTTAAAAGTATCAACATCACAGGTCATATGATAGGCTTTGTTTAAAATTATGATCATGTCCTGAGAAATCAACATCTGTGCTATAAACAATTAAAAACAGATGACAATATTTTTTAAAGTTAAAGATAAAAGATTTCATGAGACAAAGTCTCGTTAAATATTTTATAAATGGAAACATTCCAAGAGTGATATGAAATACGTGGAGTGCTGGTGAGAACCAGAGCACCTAAAACTCTCACACTCTGTGGGTAAGCATGTTACTGGGGACAACTGCTTAGGAAGACTTTGGTCATGTCTGTGAAATCCGAGTGTGTCTGTGACTGTGCAACAGAAATACATATGGATGTGGTCCTCATATGTGCACACATACAAGAATTTAATAGCAGCTCTATTCATATAATAAGCCAAACTGGAAAAAATGCAAATTTCCATCAACAGCAGAATGGATAAATAAATTGTAAAGTAAGCACAAAATGCAACACCATTCAACGAGAATGAACAAACGGCTGTCACGTGGATTAATATTAATTAATCTCATAAATGCAATTTTAAACACAATAATAAACCATGGAAAAAAGAATCCATGCTGGTCAATTACAGTATATTGAGTTTGGAAAGAGTAAAATCTAATCTAAGGTAATAGAAGTCACCTTAGCGGTTACCTTTGAGGGAGCTTCTGGAGTGCTGATGGTTTCTATTTCTAGAGATGGGTGGTAGTTACATTTGAGATTTCATTTTGTCAAAATTCCCTGAGCTGCATCTTTATCACTTGCACATTTTTCTGTAGATATGTCATATTTCAATTTAAAAAGTTGATTTTAAAAGGGGTTGTGAAAGGCAACAAAAAAATGAGAAATTCCCATGTAAAACTAGGTCCTTAATTTTTTTTTCTTTGTTTTCCATGGTCCTTTTTATATATTTTTATTTCAGCATGTAAAACACTTTCATTATAGTTTATTTTTATTTAAATATATTGTAAATTAAGTCTGAGACTATGCATTATTATTCTTGTATACCCAGGATTTATATCACAGCGTCATTCACATGTTAGGTATTAGCAATAATAATTAAAAAAAACTAACATTTGTTAAGTGTCAGTATTGTCTTGTTGTAACTTATATGTGCTACTTAAGTTGTACAACAATTGCGTGATTTAGTTAACATTATCTCCATTTTCCAGATGAGAAACCCGAAGAACTTGATGGTGTAATAATTTGCCCAAGGATGTACAGCTTGCAAGTGGCAAAAACAGAATTAAATCCAGATTCTAGATCTTAATTTCTAAACTCCTAGGATATAAAGGGCAGGAAATTAAGTATGTCATAACACAGGCTTGCCACACAATGAGTACTCAATAAATGTGAGCTATGAAAACAATACACAACTCACAGATTCATGTAACACAGTGATTATTTTTCCTGTGGAAGAATAGAGTCTGGGTATAGGCAGATACATTTATTTACACACCACACACTGTGGTAGGCACCAAAGATCCAATGGATTAAAACATCACATGAAGGATGTAAGTCTAAACTTTCAAAGACTGAAGGTTAGTGGGAGAGACAGGAATTAACATCATCACATTTGTTATAAACATTGTTAAGGACATCTATTGGATGCAGAAACACAACCAACAGGGTGCCAAATTCACCAAAGAAACTGAGGGCACTGTGGGACACACACACAGAAAGCCCAGATGATTGCTTTGAGAGGAAGGTAAGGCCGTACAGGGCAGTGATTATAAAGATTTAGGGGATGAGGATGCTATGTATGAAGGCCAACCTAGTGAGATTATCTTGAACAGATGAAGTTGTTAAAAAAAAAAAAAAAGATTTATTTATTTATTTTACAGAGAGAGAGAGAGAGAGCGTGCACTCACGAGTGGGAGAGGTAGAAGGAGAGGGAGAGAGAATCTCAAGCAGACTGCGTGCTGAGTGCAGAGCCTGATGTGGGGATTGATCCCAGGACCCTGGGATCATGACCTGAGCTGAAACCAAGAGTTGGACGCTTAACGAACTGGGCCACCCAGGCGCCCCATTGAACAGATGAGGTTCTATGTTTTTAAGAAAATGTTACCAAAGTTACTTTAATAAAAAAAATTATCTGTGGATTATCAAGGTCCCAAAGATGGGATGAAGTGAAAAATACCAGTCACCAAGGTTAAACCGCTCATTCTGTATGAGTTTCTTCACTATTTGAAGCCTATCAGGTATGTTTGTTTTAGCAACTGCAAGTACAGTGAAGTAAACAATCGTGCAGTTTTTTCTAGACCCAAAGTGCATGATGATTCCATGTGAGTAAGAGCTTATTCTCTTGCTGTCTTTCAGCAAATCCTAGAAACACAAGTTTTAGATGATTCTGTTATTCCCAATGTCCAAGTCAAAAGTTGGTAGGTGGTGGCTGAATAGGAACAGAATTGGTGCTGCTGGGATTCTGAAAGCATCTCTCCTGAGCCAGATGGAACAATGACATTGCCTTTGTAACATTTTGACATTCATCACTTTCTGTCATATCTCTAAAATAAAATCCCTGGTGCTTGGGGATCTGACACATCAACATCCAATCATCACTGCAGGAGTTGCCAACCACCTTAGTGAATCTGGGGTGACATTCCATGGCTAAACATCACTATGCTGACTATTAAGGTGGCAGGCAAAGGTTTGATATGAAGTTTGGTTTTTAAAAATTTTGTTATCTTACATAGTAGTTCAAAACTGAGTTTATGTTTATAAATATGAATTTGTCAAACAATGCAAATATATTTCAAATTAACCTACTCCATATCTGCTTTTTATAGACCCAGAGCAAGAAATGAAACTTGTAACTATGACAGGAAGACAGATTTTAAGAAACAATTTTTGGAAACTAGAGTTAGAATGGAGTGCACAGTCTTGTGAAATAGTGGACATCATTGTCCTGGAGGTGTTCTAGCAGAGGCTGGGAGTATATGGGAGGAGGAGGATGCCAGCAAGGGAAATTGTAAAGAGGATATCTGCTTTGGCTAAGAGTCTATGATTACTCTATGATTATTCATTAAAAGCCACACTTGCAAGGTTTTCAAATAACAATTGTTAACAATACTTAATATATGCTGGCATAATTCTAAGCAATGGAAAACATGACCTCGTTCAATCATCAAGACAAACATGATATAATTATTATTACTCCCACGTTACAAAGAACCTAAGGTCTAAAGTGGTCTTATGACTCAATGTTAGCTTATAAGCAGAAATACTGGGACTGAAAACAAATATTTTTGCCTTTTATCTGGTGACTCAAATTAGAAGTTTATGGCAATTATTGTGAAGTAATTAATTGAATAATATGGATTGTGGAGAGACAATTGTTCAAATCTTTACTCAGTCTCTCTGGAGTTAATCATTCCTGAAGTATAGCTCTCTGTGTTGTATTTGATTATATCGTCTCCCCTCATCTGTTCATCTTGGCTCTTTAGATTTTAAGGTTCTTGTGTTTAAATTCCAGAAAACTCAAGTCTAAAAACGGTACTCCCTAAAGTATCCAAAACGAACATTTAAAACATTTGATTGATAATGATAAGAATGAAACTCAGTGAATATGGGATTTCCTTTCTGTAATCTTACCATGGGATAAATATAAAAATAGCCCATGTCTTATTTTTAAATATTGAGCAAACAAAACAAAACAAAAACAAAAACAAAAGGAAAAAGAAAAAAACTAAAACACACTATCCTAGAAAAAAACAACAACTTGTTATAAGGACAAAGTTTTTATGTTTTTTTGTCTTCCATAATTATGTAAAAAAAAAGCATTTGCAGAAAAATTAACTGATTCCAAATTAGAAGGTTTTTAAAATTATTATTAACATGATGTCCCATTATTTTGTCTATTATTAAAATTTGCATTACCCATCTGATTTGGTCCATGCAAAACTGCATTATCTATCTATCTATCTATCTATCTATCTATCTATCTATCTATATCTATCTATCTATCTAATCTATCATCTATATCTATCTGTCATCTATCTATCTATATATCATCTATAAATATTCTTTGAAAATTAAGTATTTTGAAAAGGCTGAGTGGGTCAAACATGATAGCAGTGATCAAGATGGTCTTAATGTTCATCACAGCCTGACCAAACTGAAGACAGTCTTCCTACTGACTCAAGATGCCTCACCTCTTATTACTTAGAGCACTTAATTTCAAAAACTTGAAAATTCTTTCTCTGCCCCTTTGATATATAAGTATTTTTGAGAGTCTCTTGCCAATTTTACAATCCAACAATGCCTTCCTCAAGGACCTGAGAAGTATCCCT
Organism: Phoca vitulina; assembly: GCF_004348235.1. Classification (NCBI taxonomy): domain Eukaryota; kingdom Metazoa; phylum Chordata; class Mammalia; order Carnivora; family Phocidae; genus Phoca; species Phoca vitulina. The sequence goes on from NW_022589708.1 coordinate 49,460,582, forward strand.
TAGAAATGTACTCATCAAAGAAGATAGTGTCCCTGGTCTCCCAGTCTCTGTGGGAGGATAGAAATACAACTTCTGAGGGTGTCTTGCTCTAAGTTGTAAAACTACTTCTTATCATAAAGCTATGAAAAGTTTATATTTTCTTTGAATAAATCCAATAAGGCAAATACAGATGTCCTACAATTCCCACAGCCCATCATTTCAAACTCTCTGGCCCTTTGGTTTAGTTCAATCTCTCCTCTAAATTGCACTGGTCTTAAATAAAGTCTTCATTTGCTGTTTAACTTTGTCTGGTACAGTTTTTGCTTTGACCATAATCAATAACATCTCTAAGAAGAGGGACAGGGTGTTCCTAATCAATCACAATGTTTCATTAAGCAAAGTGCAGAGATAATCAAGCAGACATCACTCCTGCTCTGTAAGAGAGCATGTGGACAAAAGAGGTTCTGCGGTGCAGTGGACTACAGCATAATATATGGGACTTTGGAGTTAAGAGATCTAGAATTCTAATTACACCATTAAATGACTAGTCATTATGTGGCATAGGTCAGGGCTTAAGTTTATAGCTGTGACCTTTCACCCCACATGTATGCTGTGTACATTCAGCAGAGGTTGAGCAAGAGTATGATTGACGAAAATATACAATTAACTCACTTGGTAAATTGTATATGAATATTAGAAAGGATATCTATAAATAGCTACAGAATATAATTATTTCACTTATTAATGATATTTGACAACTATATATTGCAGACCCCTCTTAATAACCCTTTAGCAGCTTATGGTTATAGGTCCCATAGATGGAAATCACAACGCCAAGGCAAATTATTTATTCTTTGTGGTTACATTTTCATCATCCTAGACTATATGTTCTTTAAAGTCTCTTTGCACTCTAAAATCTAGTATTATTAAACTTAGATGAATGTTATTCACATCCAATTAGTAAACAAAATATTTATATTGAATCTATTGAATCTTTAGGGTTTTTTTTTTTTGGTATCAAAAAGTTGTATGTTAATACAATAAACATAGCATGCTGTGTTTGATTTCTGTTGCTGTGTGACATATTGCCACAAACTGAGCAATTTAAGATGACACATTTATTTTCTCACAGTTTCTTTGGGCTGGAAGTCTGGGTAGGCTCAACAGGGTAATCTGTTCCAGGTATTACAAGATGATTAAATGAGGCTCCTATCTGGAAGCCCCTAGAAAGGCCATTTCTAAGTTTATTCAGGTTGTTGGTAGAATTCAGTTTCCTTGCAGTTGTAGGACTGAGATCTCTGTTTGCTTGCTGGTAGTCAGCTAGCATCTGCATTCTGCCCCTAGACTATGCTCACCTTTCTTCGTACACAGCTTTTTCATCTTCAAAGCAGCAAGGGCACATTGAGTTCTATTCACACTTGAAATTTTTCTGACTCCTTCTGATAACAGCCAGAGGAAGCTCTCTGCTTTTGAACATTCCTGTGATTACATTTGGCCTGCCCAGATAATCCAAAATAATTGCCTTATCTTAAAGTCAGCTAAGCCACATAACATAACATGATCACAGGAGTGATAACTCCTGTATTTACAAATTTTGAAGATAATGTCTGTACAACTTTGAGGGGCCATTTTGGAAACTCTGCCTACCACATATGGTTATAAGGCATTTTATTTATACTGAAAAACTAGTTTCAATTAAAAATGTATTACAAAAATTTCTATTTTAAAAATGAACACAAAGTCATGATTAAAATACTGCCTTATAATTGCTAAAAGATTGCTATGGATTTACTACTCTACATAGTGCTGGAAGTGAATGATTTCAGCTATTTCTCACAAAGAAAAAACACTGTAGTGAACAGCCATCATTCTCAATTTTATAAATAAGAAAAACAAAGAAAAGAGATGTTAAGAGTGTGAACCTCGAGTCAGGTAGGAATAGTTCAAGCCTTCCCCAAAAAAACATAAAGTCCATCTAGTATTAATAGATCTACTAAAAGCCCCTGGAGTTCAGTAATCACTCAGCGTCTCTCTAGTTTCTGCACCTTATTATTTAGGTGTAATCCATATTTGAGTCTATACTTGGTCAAAATTCTGTTTGGAAGGGTAGGAAGCTGAACTCTAAAGTTAATTTAAGTTTTCCAGAAAGATTGTGACAGCCCAAATAATTTTATGTACAATGATGAGCCCAGCATTCCTGTATTCTCCAGGAATTATGCAAGAATGATTAGATCTTACCTTCTGTGTATTAACCCTTAGTTGAAATAAGTTTCCTCATGTTACATAATAATTACCCTTTCTATCAGTTATACCTAGTGGGTCTAACCAACCAAAATAAGATGAGGTTTTAAAAAGCAGAAGAAATAAAATCAGTGCCTAGATCTTTCTTTTGTGGCTCATTTGCTTAGGATATAATAAATTATTGACTCTTCTGCTGTGATGGTTTTCTCATTGGTGAAATAATGATTATGACCCACTTAAAATGAAGTCATGAGTGAAAAAAAACTAATAAAGGATTGAAAACTACTCCAAAGACGTCAAGTGTTCTAACAATTAATAATGATAGTAATAATAATTTCCTTCTGCCAACTCAGGAATTGTATTTCTCATTGCTCTACTTACTCATTTTTTAGGTCATACTTTTTTAGATATTGCATTTGTACAGTCTTTTGGCATCCCAGGCTATATTTAATAACTTGATTCAAGTGATTCTTATACTGTTAATCCTATTGCTTCCTTAAAAATTACTAACTTCCCTTGGAATTGTAAAAGCTTCTCATGAAATAGGAAAACAAAGAGTTCTTCTTCTAGGAACGTTCTTTAAAACATACATTAATTTAAAACATTAAAAAAAATGGAAGCAGTAACCTAAAGCAAATACTATGGATAATTACTTCATTACTTTGATCTTAGTGTGATTCAGACTGCAACTTTTTCTTCTACATGTAAAATATTTAGAAGAATTATCGAATCAGCAGAGCAGAAGGGAAACAAGATACCAGATTCAGATGCTATTTGTTGAAAGAAAAAAAAAAACAAATGAATAAATGCATGCATTCATGCAAGAATGTATTCCAACTTTCATCCTAACATAAGAATCTATTCACTCTGCATCTGGTTGAACCCTTTGTTGGCAGAGAACTCAGTACTTTGTTTTATCCACATTTATTAGTGGTCCTTGCATCAAACTAAAAATTACTCCTCTCTATTTTTCACCCATTTATGTAAGATCCCCTTTCATTTATATAAAATCTACTTTCTCTTCTTAGATGTAAAATTATTTGATGAGATTTATTAAGACCACATTCATATGTCCCCTTTAAAACATTTCTAAAGCTTTTGTTTTGTTTTTCCTCATATTGCAAAATGTTACCTCCTAGGTCACTCTCTTCTGGACACAGATTATCAATATTTCTTTAAAAATATAATGCCAATATAGAAGAAAAATGTCAGTTAGAATGCTCCATTTTTCCTAGAACTTAGATTAATGTCCTGAGAACATACATCACATATCTGGGTGATCTTTTAGTCTCAGAGATCCACATTATACCAAAATTTGGACCTAAAAGCCATAGACCACTGAAATAATTATAGTCATATGGTTGGGAATGATAGTTTCCTTAACTACAGCATTTTTGTCATGGAATTTAAATGGATGTGACTACGAATCATTTAAGTTGGTATTTTTGGAAGCTAGAATTGTTTTTGTGAATTTCTCAGCACTTGTTTCCAAGTTGACCTTAAAAACATACAAACGATGTTTCCTTGTTTGTTTTGGTTTTTGTTTCAATCATTATGGCTCAAGTTATACAAAATAGTGGAAGGTTATTCAGTTAATCCTGTTTTTTTTAATTTTATTTTATTATGTTAATCACCATACATTACATCATTAGTTTTTTTTGTTTTTTTGTTTTTTTTTTTAAAGATTTTATTTATTTATTTGACAGAGAGAGACAGCGAGAACAGGAACACAAGCAGGGGGAGTGGGAGAGGGAGAAGCAGGCTTCCCGCGGAGCAGGAAGCCCGACATGGGGCTCGATCCCAGGACCCTGGGATCATGACCTGAGCCGAAGGCAGACGCTTAACGACTGAGCCACCCAGGCGCCCCTCATTAGTTTTTGATGTAGTGCTCCATGATTCATTGTTTGCACGTAACACCCAGTGCTCCATTCAATACGTGCCCTCTTTAATACCCACCACCAGGCTAACACATCCCCCCACCCCCCTCCCCTCTAGAACCCTCAGTTTGTTTCTCAGAGTCCATAGGCTCTCATGGTTCGTCTCCCCCTCCGATTCCCCTCCTTTATTTTTCCCTTCCTACTATCTTCTTTCTTTTTTTTTTTTTTTTAACATATAATGTATTATTTGTTTCAGAGGTACAGGTCTGTGATTCAACAGTCTTACACAATTCACAGTGCTCACCACAGCACATACCCTCCCCAATGTCTATCACCCAGCCACCCCATCCCTCCCACCCCCCACCACTCCAGCAACCCTCAGTTTGTTTCCTGAGATTAAGAATCTCAGTTAATCCTGTTTTTTAAGTCTAATTTTCCTGATAGTGTGTGCAATTTAGCTCAATATAACTTCTTTTTCATTACTCTGAATGTCACTTTTTTCCCATTGCCTTTTTAATCTTTATTTACTTTTATTACATACTCTATATTTTCACCTAAACATCTATATCTGCCTTATGAATATGTGATAGTTTTGAAAAATAGGCTTTAGATTCTAATAGAGCAATTTCAAAATACACAACAAATTCATTATAAAAAGACTTTCCAGTTTCATTCACATCATGCTTACAATATTTGGATATTGATTTTTATGCCCAAATTATTTCCCAAAACATAAATATATATATAGGCAATTTCAAAATTGAAGCATTCTTCCATTATACTTTGGTAAATTTTACTGCCCTTTAATGCATTCCTGAGTTAGGTAGTCCAAAACAGAATTAAATATTCTGTCATGTGTCGGGGTTATGTGTTCTTCTGAATTTCTTACCTCCTAAAACCTTTTGGTTATTTTTCTTAGCCAAGTTTTCTTCTTCTCAACTTTTGTAGCTATGTGACTTTGCCATATTTTTGAAGATTATTCAGTACTTCATAGAACCAATTCCTAGGGAGCCATCTGTAAATAGGAGGTTTGCTGAAGGTCTGAAGAAATATTTGATACGTTGCCATATATCTGAGTAACATAACTGATCTGAAATTAAGTTTCAGACCTATGAAACAATCTTCCAAGGCAAATAGTTCTTTTGAAACGAAACAGCTTACATTTGGGGAAAAATGTTAATTTTATAACACTAGATTTCATGCACCATGACAGTTTTGGCAGAAGGAGATTAAAACAACTAAGTTACTTATATCTTAAAAACGTCAAATTTCAGAAGAAGAAAGTGTGACTTGTATTTCTTTACAGTACTGTTTTGTAAGAATAAAAATATAAGATTTAAAATGTCTTTAAAATTTTAAATGTGCAATTCACATGCTCAGATGACTAAAGAATTTTTGAAAATGTGAAATCTCAGTTAAAATTAACTCAAGCAGTTTGATCATTTTTTTAATAATTGAGATACCCCAAAGCACAGGAAATAAACACTAGCCAAAACATTTTCCTAAAGATTTTATTTATTTATTTATTTATTTATTTATTTATTTATTGAGCACAAGTGAGGGGGGTGGAGAGGAGGGGCAGAGGGAGAGGAAGAGAGATAATCCCAAGCAGACCTCACGCTGAGCATGGAGCTTGATGCGGGACTCAATCTCTTACCCTGGGATCATGACCTGAGCCAAAATCAAGAACCAGACACTTAACCAACTGAGCCACGCAGGCACCCCCAAAGCATTTTAATCAACATACAGACAACACGATAATGATGCTGTTGCTGATGATAATAGCAGCAACAATAATTGGGACCATTTATCTAGTGATTGATAAGTGCCAGATATTTTTTGAAGATATCTAACAGAAAGATACACAGATGAATGAATAGAAAAAGAATACATACACGTAAATGTGTATGTGTTTGTGTTTCTTCTCATTTAACCTATATGATTGTTACCAGTAATATTTCCAGTTAGCAGATGAGGAAATTGAGATGCAGAGATGACTAACTGGTCAAGGCTATATGAAAGGTGATGTTAGAAATATATTTTGCTTAAACTTGCAGCCCAAATAAGATATATAAACCCCATACAAAACAAAATCTTTTGCAAGAAAAAATTGAAGTAAAAATTCAAAGCTGTTAAATTAGAAAATCTGGAAGAAATGGATGCATTCCTAGAGATGTATAAACTACCAAAATGGAACCAGGAAGAAATAGAAAACCTGAACAGAACTATAACCACTAAGAAATTGAAGCAATAATCAAAGATCTCCCAACAAACAAGAGCCCAGGGCCAGATGGCTTCCCAGGGGAATTCTATCAAGCATTTAAAGAAAAATTAATACCTTTTTTTCTGAAACTGTTCCAAAATATAGAAATGGAAGGAAAACTTCCAAACTCGTTTTAGGAGGCCACCATTACCTTGATTCCAAAGCCAGACAAAGACCCCATCAAAAAGGAGAATGACAGACCAGTATCCTTGATGAACATGGATGCAAAAATTCTTACCAAAATACTAGCCAATACAATCCAACAGTACTTAAAAGGATTATTCACCACAACCAAGTGGGATTTATTCCTGGACTGCAAGGTTGGTTCAACATCCGCAAATCAGTGTAATACAATACATTAATAAAAGAAAGAACAAGAACCATATGATCCTCTCAATAGATGTAGAAAAAGCATTTGACAAAGTACAGCATCCTTTCTTGATCAAAACTCTTCAGAGTATAGGGATAGAGTGTACATACCTCAATATCATAAAAAGCCATCTATGAAAAACCTACAGCGAATATCATTCTCAATGGGGAAAAACTGAGAGCTTTCCCCCTAAGGTCAGGAACACGGCAGGGATGTCCACTATCACCACTGCTATTCAACATAGTACTAGAAGTCCTAGCCACAGCAATCAGACAACAAAAAGAAATAAAAGGCATCCGAATCGGCAAAGAACAAGTCAAACTCTCACTCTTTGCAGATGATATGATACTTAATGTGGAAAACCCAAAAGACTCCACCCCAAAACTGCTAGAACTCATACAGGAATTCAGGAAAGTGGCAGGATATAAAATCAATGTACAGAAATCAGTGTCATTCCTATACACCAACAACAAGACAGAAGAAAGAGAAATTAAGGAGTCGATCCCATTTCCAATTGCACCCAAAACCATAAGATACCTAGGAATAAATCTAACCAAAGAGGCAAAGAATCTGTACTCAGAAAACTATAAAATACTCATGAAAGAAATGGAGGAAGACACAAAGAAATGGAAAAACGTTCCATGCTCATGGATTGGAAGAACAAATACTGTGAAGATGTCAATGCTGCCTAGAGCAATCTACACATTTAATGCAATCCCTATCAAAAGACCATCAACTTTTTTCAAAGAAATGGAACAAATAATCCTAAAATTTGTTTGGAACCAGAAAAGACCCCGAATAGCCAGAGGAATGTTGAAAAAGAAAAGCAAAGCTCGTGGCATCACAATTCCAAACTTCAAGCTCTATTACAAAGCTGTCATCATCAAGACAGTATGGTACTGGCACAAAAACAGACACATAGATCAATGGAACAGAATAGAGAGCCCAGAAATGGACCCTCAACTCTATGGTCAACTAATCTTCGACAAAGCAGGAAAGAATGTTCAATGGAAAAAAGACAGTCTCTTCAACAAATGGTGTTGGGAAAATTGGACAACCACATGCAGAAGAATGAAACTCAACCATTTCCTTACACCACACATAAAAATAGACTCAAAATGGTTGAAAGACCTAAATGTGAGACAGGAGTCCATCAAAATCCTAAAGAACACAGGCAGCAACCTCTTCGACCTCAGCTGCAGCAACATCTTCCTAGAAACATCACCAAAGGCAAGGGAAGCAAGGGCAAAAATGAACTGTTGGGACTTCATCAAGATAAGAAGCTTTTGCACAGCAAAAGGAACAGTCAACAAAACCAAAAGACAACCGACAGAATGGGAGAAGATATTTGCAAATGACATATCAGATAAAGGGCTAGTATCCAAACTCTATAAAGCACTTATCAAACTCAACACCCAAAGAACAAATAATCCAATCAAGAAAAGGGCAGAAGACATGAACAGACATTTTTCCAAAGAAGACATCCAAATGGCCAACAGACACATGAAAAAGTGCTCAACATTGCTCGGCATCAGGGAAATCCAAATCAAAACCTCAATGAGATGCCACCTCACACCAGTCAGAATGGCTAAAATTAACAAGTCAGGAAAAGACAGATGTTGGCAGGGATGTGGAGAAAAAGGGAACCCTCCTACAATGTTGGTGGGAATGCAAGCTGGTGCAGTTGTTCTGGAAAACAGTGTGGAGGTTCCTCAAAAAGTTGAAAATAGAGCTACCATATGACCCAGCAATTTCACTACTGGGTATTTACCCCAAAGATACAAATGTAGTGATCTGAAGGGGTACGTGCACCTCGATGTTTATAGCAACAATGTCCACAATAGCCAAAGTATGGAAAGAGCCAAGATGTCCATCGACAGATGAATGGATAAAGAAG
>NW_022589708.1:49469308-49470130 GCF_004348235.1 Phoca vitulina
TATATATATATATATATATATATATATATATACACACACAATGGAATATTATGCAGCCATCAAAAAGAAAATCTTGCCATTTGCAATGACATGGATGGAACTAGAGGGTATTATGCTAAGAGAAATAAGTTAATCAGAGAAAGACATGTATCATATGATCTCACTGATATGAGGAACTCTTAATCTCAGGAAACAAACTGAGGGTTGCTGGAGTGGAGGGGGTGGGAGGGATGGGGTGGCTGGGTGATAGACATTGGGGAGGGTATGTGTTATGGTGAGCGCTGTGAGTTGTGTAAGACTGTTGAATCACAGACCTGTACCTCTGAAACAAATAATACATTATATGTTAAAAAAAAAAAAACTGTAGAAAGGGCCAAGATGTCCATCGATAGATGAATAGATAAAGAAGATGTGGTATATATATACAATGGAATATTATGCAGCCATAAAAAATGAAATCTTGGCATTTGTGATGATGTGGATGGAACTAGAAGGTATTATGCTGAATGAAATAAGTCAATCAGAGAAAGACATGTATCATATGACCTCAATGATATGAGGAATTCTTAATCTCAGGAAACAAACTGAGGGTTGCTGGAGTGGTGGGGGGTGGGAAGGATGGGGTGGCTAGGTGACAGACATTGGGGAGGGTATGTGTTATGGTGAGCGCTGTGAGTTGTGTAAGACTGTTGAATCACAGACCTGTTCCTCTGAAACAAATAATACATTATATGTTAAAAAAAAGAAGAAGATAGTAGGAAGGGAAAAATAAAGGGGGGGGGAATCGGAGGGGGAGCTGAACCATGAGAGACTACGGACTCT